>NC_068440.1:10231308-10283088 GCF_023373465.1 Oncorhynchus keta
TCTCCTGGTGTACGATAAGAACATGTTCAAATCAATTTAAACTTCATGTGCAGACAAAAGGGGGAATGAGCAATGCACAAGAGGAATACAATTTTTTATCCTCTTCCTTATCAAATGATGCTATTTTCTGTGCTGAAGCCCCTTTGGCAGAACATTTACATGCAGCCTAAGAGCCATGGAGGAATTAAGCATTTATCTCCTTTATGGGGGATTAGTTTAATTAAGATTTTGAAGTGAGGGTGAAATAGGGAAAACAGTAATGTGGAGTTCTGTAGAGTTATGGAGGAGCTCTGCAAACCAACATTCAATGGAGGTCCTGAAGAAAGCATCCTTTCTTGCTAATGTAGTCCGTGACATGGTCACATTAGCCATCTGTCACTTGTTTTGTGAAGGAGAGGCGGCTTCAGTGTCATATACATCTTTAATAAGGATTAAAGTAGAACAATATACAAAACAAGATACATTAAAACCAGTTAACCCAAGAAACAAAACCTGAACCATTGGGGAGGGCCTGGGTAATCTGTCCCTGTGTTAGGTCAGTTAGGATCACCACTTCACCATAGTCTTAGTCCGCCCCAGAATGTGGCCTCCTAACCATGGCAGAATAAATGAACCCACTGGACTGAGGGGCAGCTTGACAGATTTCTTTCAGACAGAGGGGCACATTCCCAGTAGGACAGAAGTTTACGACTCTGGCAGATCCTGGCTGACTGGTAGCTTGACTTTAAATGGCGGCCCTGACAGATCATGGCTGAATGGCGGCCTGGCAGATCATGGCTTCCCACAATAAGTCCTGGCTGATTTTGGCCCACTGGCGGCTCCTGGCAGACTGGCGGCACTGGCGGCTCCTTGCAGACTTGGCACTGGCGCTCCTTGCAGACTGGACCAAGGTGGCGTGCGCAGACTGCCACATAATTTTATTAAGATCGAAACTGGCTCAGGACAAAAACAATAAAGCACAACGGGCGAGGCAACGTGAAGACAAGATCTGGCAGCTGGAAATTACAATGGTGCCTCTGGACTGAGGGGCTCTGGCGCCTCTGGACTGATCCCCAATCAGAGACAACGCCTCTAAACTGAGGGGTCTGGCGATCTGGGAACCATGAGGGGCTCAGGCCAACTGGAAACCAGGGGGCTCTGGCGCCCTGGATGAGGGGCCCACCTGTCACTGAGGGCTCGGCGCCTCTGGACTGTGGGGCTCTGGCGCCTGGACTAGAGCCTCTACTGAGGGGCGGGAGCTCTGGCATGCGCCGGACAGGCGAGACTCCAGCTGCGCTGGAAGGAGGAAGGCTATAGGCCTTGGTGCCGGCACTGGTGGTACTGCTTTTTCAGGACACGCTGCCTCACAAATTTGCGAGGAGGAGAAACAGGGAGTACTGGATCTGGACACGCAATAGCCTGGTGCTTTGTTGTCCACCGGAGGGCTTTGCACAACTTTGGCACTGTATGTCTATGGTGGCCTGCATCGTCCATTTGGAAAACCATATTTGCTAGCCATTTTGTCTGATTTGATGTTCTTAGATGTTGCTTCAAATATCCACAAAATTTTAGCTTCCCTCATGATGCCATCTATTTTGTGAAGTGCACCCAGTCTTCTGAAAGAAGAATGTATGCCTTGGTCCCACAACATGATGCTTCCACCCCGTGCTTCACGGTTGGGATGGTGTTCTTCGGCTTGCAAGCCTCCTTTTTCCTCCAAACATAACGATGGTCATTATAGCCAAACAGTTCTATTTTTGCATCATCAGACCAGAGGTCATTTCTCCAAAAAGTACAATCTTTGTCCCCACGTGCAGTTGCAAACCGTAGTCTGGCTTTATTTTTATTTTAGCGGCCTTTATTTTTTATAGGACTATTTAACCAGGCAAGTGGTTATAGAACATATTTTATTTTCCTCCAGCCTGGGAACGGTTGTTTGCTGCCTGTTCTGGGCAGATTTTCACTTTTGTACCTACATTCATCTCTAGGAGGAGTTTGAACTCGCAACGTGGTCCCATGGTAGTCCAATGCTCTCACCACTATTGTGTGTACGCGTGCCGCCCTTGGCGAAATTGCTCCCAAGGATGAACCAGACTTGCTGGAGCGGCCTTTCAAGGTTTTTGAGGACTTTTGGCTGATTTTTAAAGAATCTTCCCACGGTTGTTTGCTGCATTTGAAGATAGGCCTTAAAATACATCCAAGGTACACCTCCAATTGATCTCAAATTATGACAAGAAGCCTATCAGAAGCTTCTAAAGCCATGGCATCATATTCTGGAATTTTCCAAGCTGTTTGGTCAACTTAGTGTTTATACTTCTGACCCACTGGAATTGTGATTGAAATAATCTGTATGTAAACTATTGTTGGAAAAATGTCTTGTGTCATGCACAAAGTAGATGTCCTAACCGACTTGCCAAAACTATAGTTTGTTAGCAAGAAATTTGTGGAGTGGAGTTTTAATGACTCCAACCTAAGTGTATGTAAACTTCCGACTTCAACTACATACGTATACATACACACAAACTCATATATATATATATTTTTGTGTATTTTTTTTCCTTTATTAATTTCTAACCCTACCACCCCTCCCCTAATTGGAGTAAACCTGGGAACAATAACGCTTAGGCCTCTACTTCCAGGTTATACATACTATATACTATATACTATATACTACAATAGTTATATTTTGTTTGATTTTAGTCCTGTCCTTCCTCTACCCTCAACCTCTCTCATCTATTTCTGATGTCCATCCAGTTTGATTTCTATTTGCCATATATTTTTAACTGTGCTGTTTCACAGATGAACCAATTTAGGAGATAAGGTCAGAACCAGAAAAAGCTTTGCTATTGACTACAAAGATTCTATTTGCTATTTTATGAGTGTGTTAAGATCGCACGATGTGGTTGTGGGGATATCAGTGCAAGAGTATGTGTAAACAACATTTTATAAACAAAATAAGTACTTAGTGGGTGTTGTGCAATGGTAGTAGAATGAGGCAATAATTGGCCATGAACAACAACATTTTCCACAGGAGAAACAGAATCACAAAGCAAGTGAACTCTAATGGTGTTCCCTACCCCTTTACAAGCTATATGTCTCCTATAACTGTCTTAGATGTACACCATTTAAAAGTGAATATCTAAAATTAAGGACTTACGGGCCAAAATATAGTCTATATCTATCAGTCTTGATGACTTATTATGAGTCATCTGTTTTGTTCAACTTCAGACCACAACGTTTTATACACAGAAGGAAACAGCTGTCAGAAAGACAGCTCTCTCGGGCAGGAAAGGAGGCGAGCATGTATCACCTGCTTGCATTGTGAGACTAGATATGCAGACATTGTTCTTGACATTGATGAACTTGTCAATCCAGTTACAGTATATGCCATTACTGTAACAGGTTATCCTATTAGTAGAGGCATAGCTGTGAAAAATAAATCAATGCTGTCCTCTAATGGGCTAGAGGGCTTATTGCACCTGCAGGAGGGTTACTTACTGGCTCTTGGAGTTGCCAGTTCACCTCGCTGTCATCCAGAAGGCAAGGTCAGTACAGGTGTATCAAAGCTGGAACCGAGAGTCTGAAAAACAGCTTCTGTTTCAAGGCCATCAGACTGTTAAGTAGGTCAGAGACTGTATGTGGGAAATCACTCTGGAAACTCGCATTCGTATTCCTTCAAGTTTGCATATCTAATGGTTACACTTCTGGGTTTGCAAAAAATGTCAATTTTCCACACCCATCAGTAACTGTCTGTTTTGCATGGGAAAGGTTACAGACACCGCATCGATTTATTTGCTCCTCTTCTGATTTGAATAGACCCTGATAAAATAAGTAGTGTGTCTAGTTCAGACACATCCCCAAAGCCAACACCTCATTTGGCCGCCTTTTTTTCCAGTTCTCTGCTGCTAGTGACTGGAACAAATTGCAAAAATTGCTGAAGCTGGAGACTTTTATTTCCCTCACCAACTTTAAACATCAGCTATCTGAGCAGCTAACAGAACGCTGCAGCTGTACATAGTCCATCTGTAAATAGCCCACCCAATCTACCTACCTCATCCCCATACTGTTTTTATTTACTTTTCTGCTCTTTTGCACACCAGTATCTCTACTTGCACAGAGTCTTACTTCCTGTGTGAAACAGCCATAAGAAGGAGACATTATTCAAATGAAATAGAAGAAGTTGGCTACCAGTGCTCTGTATGCTGTAACTGTCTTCCCATGGCTCAAAATGGCTTGGCCTCAAACATTCAGATGACACACTCCTTCAAACAGTGAAGGTCAAATTTCCAGGTGGGTCAATGTAAGTTAAAGCTGACAGAGCTAATAGTTAGCTGTCCGAGAAGCTCAAACACGAAGGCTGACAATTTCAATTTGCAACATGACCTTGTGTTGGCATCCTTCTGGAGAAACTTGTTTTAAAGTGTTTGAAGTAGGAATCAAATCTTACACAAAATATATTTGACAATTAAACGTGAAGTAATGCCAAAAACAACAAGCAGTCAATTATTCTTGGACTGTGCTGGACATGGACATGGGAGATGGTTGGCTGCCTTGATTGGCTGATGCTTAATGATTTTCAACAAGTGACTGGATGAGGCATAGGTTTAGCCAATAGCACATGGGTAGACCATACTTCAGGTCTCAAGAAGGAAACTTATTATGCTATACAAACTGTATCTATTACCTTGGGTGAGATCATGCCTATGGACACCCAGTTGCATTGTCAATGTTTGGATAATCCCCAAATGTAAACTTGGCTTTTACACAATGACTCAGCCTCTAAATGTAGTTTTTGCACCTAATTTGTTCATGGACAGTTCCACAAGTCCATATTTTCGGCTCATCCCCTTTCAACTGTCTCTTCTTCATATTCAGATCTACAAAGGCTGATTACCTGTGATATCTGCCACAATCCCCCACCCCTCTACACAGGATGTTTTGATACAGATTTAGGATCTTAATTTGAATTATGTTTTAGTCCCACGCGTGGAAGTTGAATGCTTTGACAAATCGAATGTGAAAGTGAGAGTGGTTCAGTGAGTGGGCTCGACCTTGAACAGGAAGATGATGAATGCAGGAAAGAACGTTCCTTTTCAGAACCATGGAGAGCGGATTATGTATTGTGGCGCAGCCCCTTTTTCTACTCCGTGTTAGAGACATATGTATTTGCTAAACTGCTCTAATCCCACTGCTCTCTAAACCATGGTTCACAATTTTATAAACTCCCAAATCATCCCCAAAATGCAATTCAATTGATGTAACTGTTGAGTGTTTTTTAATCAGTTTGGTAAACATGTTCCTCCCATTGTGACATTGCCAACCATTCCGAATGGAATAATTTGACGTATTAATGGTTCCCTATAAAACCCTTTAATTCTAAGAAAGTGTCATATGGTCTTGAACTCGGTCAAAACACAGCAGCATGAAGGGCGATAATGAGTAGGCCTACGTTCAGTAGTTTTTTGAAAGCGACCACGCTGAGATTGCTCCGCGAGCGGCCGCTTCTGTGTGCAGCTGGCCTGGTGATCGCGACGGGTTCGGCAGTCTACTTTCATAACAAATATTACGGCGTCGGTGAGGATGAACCGGCCACCTTGGAGATCGTGGACCGTGTTGTCACGTTTGAAGAGGGTACATTTACATATTTTACAATGTCTAAATAGCAATACTGACTGTATAAACGTGTAGAAAAAAAGGAGGAAGGGAAGCGCTGCTAAGGTACACAATAGTAGCTTTTGGTAGACAGAAGGTGCTCTTTGGTAAAAGGGGTAAATTGGCCGTCTAAAAGAAAGGAGGACCAATGTTCAATGGAAAGTTTTTAAACATGGTTTCCCTTGAACATGACATACAAATGAAGGCATTTTAATGAATGATATGAAGAGTTCCGTGGTCCTCCTTACTTTTTGACATGCTGTATATAGTCCGGACTGAAACTATATTCAGGCGTTGTCTAAAATGGCACCCTATACCCTATTCCCTATTATTTTTTTTTTTTACCAGGGCCCATAGTAATATGGTCAAAAGGCTCTGGTTAATAGTAGTGCTATAAATAGGGAATAGGGTGCCATTTAGGAGTGATTTGATGACATGATGATGGCTAGTAATTCCACTATTAACAACAACAAACGAACATGCTCCTCTGAAACCAAACCTTTTCTTTAGGTTTAATTTAAGATATTGGTACATTATGCAGACACATAAATACAATGTGATATCATACAATATAAACACAATTCAATTATAAGATCAGCCTAACTACATGGACAGATGTTTGGTGTCTTGTAGTATTTCTTCAACTTAGAGAAAATAATCCTTTATTGTTTATTCATGAAGATCATGATCCCACCCTGGACCAGGAGGACCCAGTCCTTGTTCAGGTAAGAATACTGTAGGCCTATCAATAGTCTGGGTACCGGTAGGTTTCTGCTCTCTTGCCAATTCCATCGTGGCAAAATGATATTTGCATGACATTCCCATAAGGAGTTGTCAGAGAGCTGAAACTACCTGGCACCCAGGCTATAACAATACTGCTTCATTATCAGGACTGGTTCAATAACAATTTGACATTCAAACTGTAATTTTACTGACTTGAAAATGGATCCTGATTTATTCCTTAGTTTGTGGATGAGGAGGTTGGGCAGCGTCCCTGTCTGGCTTTAGTCCCTTGGTCTGGACCTCTGTGGGTTCCCAGCTCTGTAAGTCCAACAGTACTGATACTCTCTTGTCTTCACTCTGGTCTATTGACTGGTTTATGTAACTTAAACACAAACATTATGTTTTCTGAAGAACAATATGGGAATACATTTCTGTAAACATATTCCATGTTTTTTACAACTGCAGCTGACTTATTACCTTACCCTTGCTGGGAGGATGATAGTGAGAGAGCTGGCAGTGTTAAACACACAGGTAACCATGCAGATTATTGGACAAAGATCATATTTTCTAATAGGCATCATTACCTTCAGTATCCACTATGGTCGTGAAATACTTTGTTGTCCTTTCCCTCATTTTCTCACAGATTTTCATGATGGAGCAGCCTATTTTCTCCTGTTTCACTCCTGTAGGGAGGTTGGTGTGGGAGGAACTGTCTTCTCAAACTGAACAGGTAGCCATTCATATGCAGGTACCTCAGATGTTTCCTCAACCTTAGAACACAGACCTGTGTAGTTCAACTGCCAAATCTTTTAGCATCTATAATCAGTGGCCACCACTTGCGATCCTCCCTAAACATCTGTCACTCCTTTAGGCTACCAGTCTATCATTCAAACGGACTCTTAAATTGATACTGTCTTGTTCCTCAGTATGTGGATGAGGAGGTTCAGCAGCAGCCTGGTCTGACTTTAATCTCTTGGTCTGGACCTCAGTGGGTTTCAAGCGCTGTGAGTCCATCCATGCTGATACTCTCTGGTCTTTAGGGGTGGCTTAAACATAAACATAACGTTCTCTGAAGAAGAAAAAAACATATGGAAATGCATTTCTGTAAACATATTCCCTTTTGCTATAGCCTGTCAAACTGCAGCCAACGTATTACCTTACCCATGCTGGGAACGCGCTGGTGAGAGAGCTGTCAGTATTAAATACACAGGTAACCATGCCGAAAATTAACCAATGCTCATGTGATCTAATAGGGATAATTACCTTCAGTAACCACTATGGTAGATTAATACTTTGATGTCTTTAAAGCTGTTTCTTATTTTTCACAGATTTTCATGATGGAACAGCCGATTTTCATCTGTTTCACTCCTGTAGGGAGGATGGTGTGGGAGGAACTGACTTCTCAAACTGAACAGGTAGCCATTCATGTGCAGATACTTCAGATGTTTCCTTAACATTTGAACACAGACCTGTGTAGTTCAACTGCCAACCCTTTTAGAATCTATAATGCAGTGGCCTCCTATTGAGATCCTCCATATACCAGTCGGTCACTCCTATAGGCTACCAGTCAATCATTCAAACTGACTCATAAATTGATCCTGTCTTGTTCCTTAGTATATGGATGAGGAGGTTGGGCAGCAGCCCTGTCTGGATTTAATCCCTTGGTCTGTTTATTATTAATCACAGAGAAAGCTCTACAATTAGGGGATGTCTTTGTTTTGCAGCCAAATAGTGAAGACTCTGGTTTTCCCTTTGAGAAGATGCAGCTGGTTGGGAACTGGGGTTCGTTTCATTTCCATACCTGGATAATCCGTTATGGACGAGTGCAGGTACTTCAGACATATTCTTAACATTTATGAACACACCTGTGTGTTTTAACTCCCATTTGTCTCTGGGGTTTCTTTTGTATGTCTGGTCCTAATTGAAACCTAGAGGAAAGTTGTTGTACGAACATCATGTGGGCTCTATATCACTGCCAGTGGTGATCACCTGCCAAATGATATAGAAATCTACATCTAAAATATACAGAGAGGTGTGCAGACTGAAGCTGTTTTTCCTTATAGCAAAACGAAGAGGACATGCATCACCTGTGCATTGTGAGGGGAGTGGAGAAACAGCTGTGGTGGAGCAGAGTCATTCAGGAAAAAATCCTGGACCCATGGGTGAGAGATTCTCAACTGATCTTTCATCTCAAATGCACCTGTTTTGTGTCAAATGATGTACAAAATATAGGGCTACTTATATTTCCTGAATGAAATGTAATTTTGCCATGTGCCTCTTTGAAAGGGTAATGTCCAGGTGGTCCTCACCAACAAGGAGGTGACTGGTATTAAGGTACAGTCAAACACTCATAAAAGAAAATGGAAAGTGGCAAATGTCCATTTACCTATTTAAATAAATGTTGACAAAATGAAATGATACATTTAAATTTCTATCCTCATTTTTAGTTCCTTGGTAGAAGGATCCATGGACTCAGGTCTTGCCTCGTCAAGAGGAGGTCAGAGTTCACCTATTATGAGGATGCCCAGGTATGCCTCGTTGTTTCTCTGTGGTAGGATTTATTTCAGTGTTTGGTTGAGGGGTTTTCAACATTGTGGTTGGGCTGACGGTGTTGTTTGTTAAACAGCAGGTGGATATCTCCACCACAGTGGAGGGTTCCAGGAGAGGGGGATGACATGATGACGTATCAGTTCTCTACCTCTGACATTATCACCACCCCTCATGAGCCGTCCTCTGGCTCCTCTCAGCAGTTCCCCAGGATTCTCCACCTCCCCCTCCGCCTCCCCCGTTCCCTTCCCCTCCACCTTACCACTTTACCCAGGACCAGACCCCTGACAGCACTCCTCAGGTAAAACTCTTTCTACAGTCAATAACCCTTTTTATTTGTTTTCCTGACATTTGTACTTGTGTGTACAGGGTGTGTCTCAGTGTCATTGTGTTCCAAGCACAGTGTTTTGGTTTCAACAGGTTTGTCAAGTTTTTAGGTCAGGATGAAAGTATTGTTATGATGTCACTGAATGTTTTGTCCTCTTCAGTTGCAGGTGAAATGCAGTTTAGTATTTATTTTATTTACTTATCTAGGAACAAATTCTTAAGTGACTTACCTTGGGAGCCCAGAGTTGATGTTAATGTGATGTCTGTTTTAGGAGTTTGTGGAGGAGCAACATAATGTTGCAGATGTGCCCCAGCTGTGGTGAGTTTGCTTTCATGTGTTCATCTATAGTAAAAACATTTGCTTTGAAATAATCTGCCCCTATATTGTAGTTATACAGATGTAGGACCTTAATAACCTTTTACTGCAGTGGGCTAAATCAGGGTCACTGTCAGGATCGTCATAAGAACACTCGTACCAAAGCGCAGCGTGAAATCGGTTCGACATCTTTTATTTGAAGTGAACCGCACAAAAACAATAAAGAATAAACGAAACGTTATGATCTGGAGTGCTCAAAGGCAACAACACAAAAACAAGATCCCACAAAACACAGAGGGGAAATGGCTGCCTAAATATGATTCCCAATCAGAGACAACAATAAACAGCTGCCTCTGATAGGGAACCATACCAGGCCAAAATAGAAAAAAACAACCTAGATTACCCACCATAGTCACACCCCAACCTAACCAAAAAAGAGAATAAAAAGGCTCTCTATGGTCAGGGTGTGACTGTCACACACAGTGTTTCTTAGTAGTCTTAAACAAATCTACCTTGAAACAAAAGTATACATCTCACACACATGGATATAGTCTTAAAAAGAAGACACCATTAGCATTTCAGATATAGAGTTGAAACACTTTATATACACTACCGTTCAAACGTTTTCAAACAACTACTCATTCAAGGGTTTTCTTTATTTTTACTCTTTTCTACGTTGTAGAATAATAGTGAAGACATCAAAACTATGAAAGAACACATGGAATCAAAATATATTTTATGTTTGAGATTCTTCAAATAGTCACCCTTTGCCTTGACAACAGCTTTGCACACTTTTGGCACTCTTGGCATAGGAAATATTTGTTATTATGTGGATTATATTTGACATTTTTGAAGGGGTTGCTAGATTTTTCGTTAGGGCAAATCAAGTCTGTAATTACAAACTTTAAAAGCCTTTTTAAAACTAAAATACACTACAAGTGTCTCAGCAACAAACGACGGATCAAATTAAGATCCTACATTGGTATGGTTTTTATAAATCCTGCAGTTGTAACATAGGCTAACATAAAAGGATATCTTCATCTCATGGCATTAATGTATGCTTTAGCTTCTTATGTTGCACATTTGCTAAAAACATTTCTATTTACAGGAGTTACTTTGGAAACCAAGGGACAAGCAACTTCTCTCTGAGGCTGGCCGGTATCCGATGTGCTATGGAGGTGAGAAAGTGTGAATTTACCACCTTTTGAATTTCATTTGATGTACATTTCTGTACCATTTCTAAATGTACTGTCTTGTTCTCACAGGCTCTGACATCCTCAGACAGTACCTCCCTTAATTACCTCACCCACGCTGGGAGGATGGTGTTGAGTGGACTGTCCGAGCTCAACCAGCAGGTAACCATTCAAATAATTGTACAACATTCATCAGACCAGATATATAGTTCCCACTGGGCACAGATGTCATTTCAGCGTGTCGTTTTAGTTACATTTGGTTGAGTTGTCAACTAATGTGAATCCAATCAAAAAAATCTACCAGGTCATTGGACTTAGGTTAAAAGTTTGGTGAAAGAAATACGTTGATGACTTTTTTCAATTCCAATCAGTTTTCCATTTTGATTCAACATCATCACATTACATTGTTGTTGTTGAAATGACAAGGAAACAAAGTTGATTCAACCAGTCTTTGCCCAGTTACTTACATTTAGGCAATAGTGATTCATAAGGTTTAGTTGAAAAGTTCCAATGTCTTACAAGCCAAACAATCAGAGGCCCTCTGAATTACAGACCTGAAGCTTTGAGTTTATGATCCAAGTTCTAAGGAATTGTATGATTGTTTTGTTTTGAGGATGTGAGGCAGTTTCAGCAGGCCTACGACATCCTGGTGAACTTCATTAATGAGCCAGCAAACAGGGAGCGACTAGAGCTGGAGATGGCTCTTGTAGGAGTAGGTTTACATGCAAGCTTGAGTGTTAGCTGCAGGCACCGTCTGCTCATCCAACATCTACTCAATGAGACTTTCTAAAGTGCTTGTCAATGAAAAATATGTAATTATCTTATTTGTTTGACTTCAGATCAACCACATCAATTTCACGGATGTATTTTATGAATTCGTTCTACTGAGCCTTCTTGAAGGAAAAACATCTCTTCCAACATCTGTAAGTGACCCTAATAATGTAAACATCCTGTTGTTTATCTACCCCATCCACACTGTAGCCATACCAGGTCTGTAGACACTCACTCATGTCCCCTGTTCCTACTCCAGAGGCCTGGTACCTTCTATTATCTGCTCATGGAAGTGATGATGAGGATTCGCCCTCCTGGAGGAGCCTGGACAGAGTCTGCTGGGAACTTCTACCTCCTCATTAAGGTGCATATTTATTTATTTATTCTCTCTCTCTCTCTCTCTCTCTCTCTTGAACTGTGTGTGATGGTTTGTCATCCTTTTCTTTGTAGCTGGTCATTAACTATTTGTTGATGATGATGATGTGTCTGTTGTCGTCAGGATCAGATGAAGGCGTGGTTGGACTCCATCTTCAACCTCGATGAGTCCATCTATGAAAGCCCACAGAGGCTCTCGTGGCAGGTGATGGAGATTCTAGAAATGCAGGTTGACTTCCTCCTGTCCAGCCTGGATTAAGGGTCCCAAACTGAGCTGAGGATCCCAAACACAAAATAAAGTATTTTGCATTTAAACATTATCTGTCAATCTCAAACTAATTTTACATCATGTCAAATCAAATCAAAGCACATTTTATTGGTCACAAACACATGCTTAGCAGATGTTAATGCGAGTGTAGCGAAATGCTTGTGCTTCTAGTTCTGACCGTGCAGTAATATTTTAAAAGTAATCTAACAATTTCAAAACAACTACCTTATACACACACAAGTATGAAGGAATGAATAAGAATATATACATGTAAATATATGGATGAGAGATGGCCGTGCGGCTTTGGCAAGATGCAGTAGATGGTATAGTACAGTATATACATATGAGATGAGTAATGTAGGGTATGTAAACATTATATAAAGTGGCATTGTTTAAAGTGACCAGTGATACATTTATTACATCCAATTTTTTATTATTTAAGTGGCTAGAGATTAGAGTCAGTATGTTGGCAGCAGCCACTCAATGTTAGTGATGGCTGCTTAACCTCACTCGGGAATGTGGGACGCTAGCGTTCGATGTCCATCATTTATGTCCAAATACCTCCTTTTTGTTCTCGTGTTTAGCCCAGTAATCCAAATTCATGAGGCGCGAGCAGCCGAAGAGTCAAAACGTTCCGTTACAGTCCGTAGAAACATGTCAACGATGTATAGAATCAATCTTTAGGATGTTTTTAGCATAAATCTTCAATAATGTTTCAACCGGAGAATTCCTTTGTCTGTAGAAATGCAGTGGAACGCAAGCTAACTCTCACGTGAACGTGCGTGATCAGCTCATGCCACTCTGGCAGATGTCTGTGTAACGGCTTTCTTCCTGGGAAGGAGAGGCGGACCAAAACGCAGCGTTGTTAGGCTTAAACATCTTTAATAAAGAAGAATACAGAGAAAACACTACAAATATACAAAACAATGAATGTGAAAATCGAAAACAGTCCTGTGTGTTGAAACAAAGGTGCGGACTCCGACCGCACAACCTAAACCTATAGGGGAGGGACTGGGTGGGCATCTGTCCGCGGTGGAGGCTCTGGCGCTGGACGTGGACCCCACTCCATAGTCCACTTCCTTAGCGTCCTTTGAGTGGCGACCTCCGCCGCCGACCTGGGCCTAGCAACCCTGACAAAGGACTCCACTGGACTGAGGGGCAGCTCCGGACTGAGGGGCAGCTCGGGACTGAGGTAGCTCAGGACTGAGGGGCAGCTCAGGACTGATGGGTAGCTCAGGCCTGAGGGGTAGCTCAGGACTGAGGGGTAGCTCAGGACTGGAGAGGTAGCTCAGGACTGAGAGGTAGCTCAGGACTGAGAGGTAGAGGGAGTTGGCTCAGGTCTGGCTCCTGACTCTGCCACACTCTCCCTGTGTCCCCCAATACATTTTTGGGGCTGCCTCTCGGGCTTCCAGCCGCTCTGCCGTGCTAGCTCCTCACAATGCCGCCTCTCTGCTTTCGCTGCCTCCAGCTTGGCTTTGGGGCGGCAATATTCCCCCTGGCTCTGCCCAGGGTCCTTTCCCCGTCTAGGATCTCCTCCCAAGTCCATTTTTCCAAATTGTGCAGCCTCTCCCACTGCTGCTGCTGCTGCTGCTGCTGCCTCTGCTGCTGCTGCTCCTCTGTTGCTTCTCCTGCTGTTGCTGCTGCTGCTGCTGCTGCTGCTGCCTCTGTTGCTTCTCCTGCTGTTGCTTTTGCAGCTGTGCTGTTGCTGCTGCTGCTGCTGCTGCTGCTGCTGCCGCTGTCTGTTACCACGCCGCTTGGTCCTTGGTTGGTGGGTGATTCTGTAACGGCTCTTACTGGGAAGGAGAGGCGGACCAAACACAGCGTTGTTAGGGTTAAACATCTTTAATAAAGACAAATACCGAGAAAACACTACAAATATACAAAACAATAAATGTGAAAACCGAAAACAGTCCTGTCTGTTGAAACAAACACAGACACACGGAAATAATCACCCACAAACCCCAACACAAAACAAGCTACCTAAAATGGTTCCCAATCAATGACTAACACCTGCCACTGATTGAGAACCATATCAGCCAACCACAGAAACAGACAAACTAGACACACAACATAGAATGCCTATCCTGCTCACGTCCTGACCAACACTAAAACAAGGAAAACACACAAGAACTATGGTCAGAACGTAACAGTCCGACTCATTCAGCTCCCATTCCCCCTCCTTCACAGTAGAAGCATCAAAGACTGTTGACATCTAGTGAAGCCTTAGGAAGTGCAATATGACCCCATAGACACTGTATATTCGATAGGCAATGACTTGAAAAACTACAAACCCCAGATTTCCACTTCCTGGTTGGATTTTTTCTTCTCAGGTTTTTTGCCTGCCATATGCGTTCTGTTATACTCACAGACATCATTCAAACAGTTTTAGAAACTTCAGAATGTTTTCTATCCAAATCTACTAATTATATGCATATTCTGGCTTTTATGGCTGAGTAGCAGGCAGTTTAATTTGGGCACGCTTTTCATACAAAATTCCGAATGCTGCCCCCTAGAGAAGTTAACAGTCTGATGGCCTTGATGATCTGTTTGGCCATCTGTTACATCGAGTGGTGTAGGTGTCCTGGAGGGCAGGTAGTTTGCCCCCAGTGATATGTTGTGCAGACCTCACTAGGTCCTTCTGTGGCTCCTCTTGTAACGCCAGGGTAGTGGGCACCTCCCGGGACCACCCATACGGCTGTGGGAGGTCAGCTAAAGCATATATTATTATTATTATTATTATATTTTTCCGTTCCAAGCGGTGATACAGCCCGACAGGATGCTCTCGATTGTGCATCTGTAAAAGTTTGTTTGTGTTTTCGTTGACAAGTCGAATTTCTTCAGCCTCCAGAGGTTGAAGGCGCTATTGCGCCTTCTTCATCACGCTGTCTGTGTGGGTGGACCAGTTCAGTTTGTCCGTGATGTATACGCAGAGGAACTTAAAACTTTCTCCACCACGGTCCCGTCGATGTGGATAGGGGGTGCTCACTCTGCTGTTTCCTGAAGTCCACGATCGTCTCGTTTGTTTTGTTGACGTTGAGTGTGAGGTTATTTCCTGACACCACACTCCGAGGGCCCTCAACTCCTCCCTGTAGGCCATCTCGTCATTGTTGGTAATCAAGCCTGCCACTGTAGTGTCGTCTGCAAACTTGATGATTGAGTTGGAGGCGTGCATGGCCACGCACTCATTTGTCAGCTCAAGCCATCTCCAGTGACCATACGCCCAGATTAGCTGCAGGGAACTAGAGTGGAGACAATAAAAACACAGACACTAACAGAACAGAAATATCCTCCTATTTGTTAAGTGTTAATTGGTAACTATTAATATCAAACAAATCATGTAAATGTATAATTTTTTCTATCACAGAAGTCAGATAATAAGTTCTGTGTGTGCAATAATGGTGTTTAACATGATTTTTCAATGACTACTTCCTCATCTCTGTACCTACACACACACATACAATTATCAAATCAAATTTGATTTGTCACATGTGCCGAATACAACAGGTGTAGTAGAACTTATAGTGAAATGCTTACTTAAATGCTCTTAACCAACAATGCAGTTCAATAAATAAAGTTGATAAAATATTTACTAAATAAACTAACTAAAATCAAATGAAATGTACATAACAATAACGATGACTGGGCCTTTCTGTGACACCGCCTAGTTTATAGGTCCTGGATGTCAGGAAGCTTGGCCTCAGTGATTTACTGGTCCATACACACTCCTGTAGCGCCTACGGTCAGGATGCTCTCGATGGCACAGCTCTAGAACTTCTTGAGGATCTGGGGACCCATGTCAAATATTTTCAGTCTCTTGAGGAGGAAAACATGTTGTCGTGCCCTCTTCACATCTGTCTTGGTGTGTTTGGATCATGATAGTTTGTTGGTGATGTGGACACCAAGGAACTTGAAACTCTCGACCCGCTCCACTTCAGTCCCGTCGATGTTAATAGGGGGCCTGTTCGGCCTGCCATTTCCTGTAGTCCACAATCAGCTCCTTTGCCTTACTCACATTGAGAGAGAGGTTGTTGTCCTGGTACCACACTGCCAGGTCTCTGACCTCTGTCCTCCTCCCTATTATCTGTAAGGTCCCCCAATCGAGCAGTGAACTTCAAACACAGATTAAAACCACAAAGACCAGGGAGGTTTTCCAATGCCTCACAAAGAAGGGCACCTATTGGTAGATGGGTAAAAAAAAAAGCAGACATTAAATATCCCTTTGAGCATTGTGAAGTTATTAGTTACACTTTGGCTGGTGTACCAATTCACCCAGTGACTACTAATTAATCGTCAATAATGATGAGTGAGAACGTTGCAGACACACAATTATCATAAGCGCAAGACATGCTAACCTCCCACCATTACAATAACAGGGGAGGTTAGCATTTCTGGGGTGTATGATATTTATACCCTCTGTAACTTTCTCACTCCTCAGTATTCACGATTCATTCAGGATTATCCCTAATCATGGTCGCATCCACATTAATGTAGACGTGTTTAGAAACATATTCTATTCTTATCTACAATAAAAGTGACTCCAAAATGACACAATACATTATTTACCATTCATTTCTGTTGGGCAGAAAATAATCTGAAACACAACAAAAACAAAGAGCAAATGCATCCAACAACTTTGTAGAGTCACAAGCTTGATGAAGTCATTAATGTGGTGTCAATATGGGACCAAGTACCTTTTACTACTTTAATACACATATAAGTGAATTGTCCCAATACTTTTGGTCCCCTAAAATGGGGGGACAGCATACAAAAAGTGCTGTAATTTCTAAAGGGTTCAACCGATATGGATGGAAATACCCTCAAATTAAAGCTGACAGTCTGCCCTTTAACCCCATAGTCTATGTATAATTTAAATCAAAGTCCTGGAGTACAGAGCCAAAACAACAACACATTTGTGGCTGTTCCAATACTATTGGAGCTCACTGTATGTGCATGCAATTTATCTTTATGAATAAAATACAGTAGTTATCTTCAATGGGTTTGGCCATTGATCTTTTGGCTAAAAGATAAGTCATCATTATCTCTGAGTGCTCTTTCACATTGCTGTTACAAATATTTCATATGTCTGAAGTAAAATATAAAGTGATTTTCTTGGAAATATAAAAACAACCACATCAGCGAATTCAAGGTGCTATTAGAAGCAACATTGAGTCACATTAAATCTCTCACTGTCACAGTCTTCCTCCTCTTCATCTGAAGAGGAGAGGCGAGAAGGAACAGAGGACCAAAATGCGGCGTGGTATGTGTTCATCGTGAATTTTAATCAAGAGAACACTGAACACTGCAACACTATACAAAAGAGTAACAAAAACAATAAACCAATGACAACCGTGAAGCTACAAATGAGACCTGTGCTGAACACAAGCCACTAACATAGACAATCACCCACAAATAAACAGTGCAACCCAGGCTACCTAAGTATGATTCTCAATCAGAGACAACAAATGACACCTGCCTCTGATTGAGAACCATACTAGGCCGAAACATAGAAATCCCAAATCATAGAAAATCAAACATAGACTGCCCACCCAACTCACGCCCTGACCATACTAAATAAATACAAAACAAAGGAAATAAAGGTCAGAACGTGACACTCACGTAGTCTCCTTGTGTACGATCCGAACATGTTCAAATCAATTTAAACTTCATGTGCAGACAAACTTGGAATGAGCAATGCACAAGAGGAATACAATTTTTTTCTCCTCTTCGTTATCAAATTATGCTTTTTCTGTGCTGAAGCCCCTTGGCAGAACATTTACATGCAGCCTAAGAGCCATGGAGGGAATTAAGCATTTATCTCCTTCACGGGGGATTAGTTTAATTAAGATTTTGAAGTGAGGGTGAAATAGGGAAAACAGTAATGTGGAGTTCTGTAGAGTTATGGAGGAGCTCTGCAAACCAACATTCAATGGAGGTCCTGAAGAAAGCATCCTTTCTTGATAATGTAGTCCGTGACATGGTCACATTAGCCATCTGTCACGGGATTCTTCTGTTGAAGGAGAGGCGGACCAAAACGCAGTGTGGTAATTTAAATACATCTTTAATAAGGATTAAAATAGAACAATATACAAAAACAAGAAACGTGAAAAACCGAAAACAGCCGCAAAACCTGAACCTATTGGGGAGGGTCTGGGTGGGCATCTGTCCGCGGTGGCGGCTCTGGTGCTGGACGTGGCCCCCACTTCACCATAGTCTTAGTCCGCCCCATTGTCCGCTTCCGTGGCCTCCTAACCACGGCAACCCTTCTAAATGAACCCACTGGACTGAGGGGCAGCTCGGGACAGAGGGGCAACTCGGGACAGACTGACGACTCTGGCAGATCCTGGCTGACTGGCGGCTCTGGCAGATCCTGGCTGAATGGCGGCCCTGACAGATCATGGCTGAATGGCGGCCCTGGCAGATCATGGCTGACTGGCGGAACTGGCGGATCCTGGCTGACTGGCGGCACTGGCGGCTCCTGGCAGACTGGCGGCACTGGCGGCTCCTTGCAGACTGGCGGCACTGGCGGCTCCTTGCAGACTGGCGGCACTGGCGGCTCCTTGCAGACTGCCGCCACTGGCGGCTCCTTGCAGACTGGCGGCACTGGCGGCTCCTTGCAGACTGGCGGCACTGGTGGCTCAGGACAGACGGGAGACTCTGATGGCGCTGGGCAGACGGGCAGCCCGGCAACGCTGGAGAGGAAGGCTCTGGCAGCTGGACTGAGGATCTCTGGTGCCTCTGGACTGAGGGGCTCTGGCGCCTCTGGACTGAGGGGCTCTGGCGCCTCTGGACTGAGGGGCTCTGGCGCCTCTGGAATGAGGGGCTCTGGCGCCTCTGGAATGAGGGGCTCTGGCGCCTCTGGACTGAGGGGCTCTGGCGCCTGTGGACTGAGGGGCTCTGGCGCCTCTGGACTGTGGGGCTCTGGCGCCTCTGGTCTGAGGGGCTCTGGCGGCTCTGGACTGAGGGGCTGTGGCGCCTCTGGACTGAGGGACAGGAGCTCTGGCAGCGGACCGAGACTCCAGCTGCGCTGGAGAGGAGGAAGGCACTATAGGCCTGATGTGTGGTGCCGGCACTGGTGGTACTGGGCCGAGGACACGCACCTCAGGGCGAGTGCGAGGAGGAGAAACAGGGAGTACTGGGCTCTGGACACGCACAGGAAGCCTGGTGCAGGGGGCTGCCACCGGAGGGCTGGTGCGTGTAGGTGGCACTGTATGTCTATGGTGGCCTGCATTGGTTCCCAATCAGAGGGACCATATTTAGGTAGCCATTTTGTCTAGGGTATTTGTGGGTTCTTATTCTATGTTTAGTTGCCTGTCTGCACTATCCGTATTAGCTTCACAGTTCGTTTTGTTAGTTTGTTCAGTGTTCTTTCTTCATTGAAAGAAGAATGTATGCCTTGGTCTCCTCATTACAATGAACATGACACCCCGTGCTTCACGGTTGGGATGGTGTTCTTCGGCTTGCAAGCCTCCCCTTTTTTCCTCCAAACATAACGATGATCATTATGGCCAAACAGTTCTATTTTGTTTCATCAGACCAGAGGTCATTTCTCCAAAAAGTACCATCTTTGTCCCCACGTGCAGTTGCAAACCGTAGTCTGGCTTTTATGGCGGTTTTGGAGCAGTGGCTTCTCCCTTGCCGAGCGGCCTTTCATGTTATTGTCGATATAGGACTAGTTTTTACTGTGGTTATAGATACTTTTGTACCGGTTTCCTCCAGCATCTTCACACGGTTGTTTGCTGTTGTTCTGGGATTGATTTTCACTTTTCGCACCAAAGTACATTCATCTCTAGGAGACAGAGTGGTATGACGGCTGCGTGGTCCCATGGTGTTCATACTTGCATACTATTGTGTGTACAGATGAACGTGGTACCTTTGGAAATTGCTCCCAAGGATGAACCAGACTTGTGGAGGTCTACAATAGTTTTTCTGAGGACTTGGCTGATTTTTTAAAAATAATGTCAAGCAAAGAGGCACTGCATTTGAAGATAGGCCTTAAAATACATCCACAGGTACACCTCCAATTGACTCAAATTATGTCAATTAGCCTATCAGAAGCTTCTAAAGCCATGGCATCATATTCTGGAATTTTCCAAGCTGTTTAAAGGCACAGTCAACTTTGTGTATGTCAACTTCTGACCCACTGGAATTGTGATACAGTGAAATAATCTGTATGTAAACTATTGTTGGAAAAATGACTTGTGTCATGCACAAAGTAGATGTCCTAACCGACTTGCCAAAACTATAGTTTGATAGCAAGAAATTTGTGAAGTGGAGTTTTAAAGACTCCAACCCAAGTGTATGTAAACTTCCGACATCAACTACATACGTATACATACACACAAACGCATATATATATATATTTCATATATATTTTCCTTTATTAATTTCTAACCCTACCACCCCTCCCTAATTGGAGTAAACCTGGGAACAATAACACTTAGGCCTCTACTTCCAGGTTATACATACTATATACTACTTTACAATAGTTATATTTTGTTTGATTTTAGTCCTGTCCTTCCTCTACCCTCAACCTCTCTCATCTATTTCTGATGTCCATCCAGTTTGATTTCTATTTGCCATATATTTTTAACTGTGCTGTTTCACAGATGAACCAATTTAGGAGATAAGGTCAGAACCAGAAAAAGCTTTGCTATTGACTACAAAGATTCTATTTGCTATTTTATGAGTGTGTTAAGATCGCACGATGTGGTTGTGGGGATATCAGTGCAAGAGTATGTGTAAACAACATTTTATAAACAAGTTTGTAGTATTTCAGCAGTAGTACTTAGTGGGTGTTGTGCAATGGTAGTAGAATGAGGCAATAATTGGCCATGAACCATAACACTTTCCACAGGAGAAACAGAATCACAAAGCAAGTAAACTCTAATGGTGTTCCCTACCCCTTTACAAGCTATATGTCTCATATAACTGTCTTAGATGTACACCATTTAAAAGTGAATATCTAAAATTAAGGACTTACGGGCCAAAATATAGTCTATATCTATCAGTCTTGATGACTTATTATGAGTCATCTGTTTTGTTCAACTTCAGACCACAACGTTTTATACACAGAAGGAAACAGCTGTCAGAAAGACAGCTCTCTCAGGCAGGAAAGGAGGCGAGCATGTATCACCTGCTTGCATTGTGAGATTAGATATGCAGACATTATTCTTGACATTGATGAACTTGTCAATCCAGTACAGTATATGCCATTACTGTAACAGGTTATCCTATTAGTAGAGGCATAGCTGTGAAAAATAAATCAATGCTGTCCTCTAATGGGCTCGAGGGCTTATTGCACCTGCAGGAGGGTTACTTACTGGCTCTTGGAGTTGCCAGTTCACCTCGCTGTCATCCAGAAGGCAAGATCAGTACAGGTGTATCAAAGCTGGAACCGAGAGTCTGAAAAACAGCTTCTGTCTCAAGGCCATCAGACTGTTAAGTAGGTCAGAGACTGTATGTGGGAAATCACTCTGGAAACTCGCATTCGTATTCCTTCAAGTTTGCATATCTAATGGTTACACTTCTGGGTTTGCAAAAAATGTCAATTTTCCACACCCATCAGTAACTGTCTGTTTTGCATGGGAAAGGTTACAGACACCGCATCGATTTATTTGCTCCTCTTCTGATTTGAATAGACCCTGATAAAATAAGTAGTGTGTCTAGTTCAGACACATCCCCAAAGCCAACACCTCATTTGGCCGCCTTTTTTTCCAGTTCTCTGCTGCTAGTGACTGGAACAAATTGCAAAAATTGCTGAAGCTGGAGACTTTTATTTAAACATCAGCTATCTGAGCAGCTAACAGAACGCTGCAGCTGTACATAGTCCATCTGTAAATAGCCCACCCAATCTACCTACCTCATCCCCATACTGTTTTTATTTACTTTTCTGCTCTTTTGCACACCAGTATCTCTACTTGCACAGTCTTACTTCCTGTGTGAAACAGCCATAAGAAGGAGACATTATTCAAATGAAATAGAAGAAGTTGGCTACCAGTGCTTTGTATGCTGTAACTGTCTTCCCATGGCTCAACATGGCTTGGCCTCAAACATTCAGATGACACACTCCTTCAAACAGTGAAGGTCAAATTTCCTGGTGGGTCAATGTAAGCTAAAGCTGACAGAGCTAATAGTCAGCTGTCTGAGAAAGCTCAAACACGAAGGCTGACAATTTCAATTTGCAACATGACCTTGTGTTGGCATCCTTCTGGAGAAACTTGTTTTAAAGTGTTTGAAGTAGGAATCAAATCTCACACAAAATATATTTGACAATTAAACGTGAAGTAATGCCAAAAACAACAAGCAGTCAATTATTCTTGGACTGTGCTAGACATGGACATGGGAGATGGTTGGCTGCCTTGATTGGCTGATGCTTAATGATTTTCAACAAGTGACTGGATGAGGCATAGGTTTAGCCAATAGCACATGGGTAGACCATACTTCAGGTCTCAAGAAGGAAACTTATTATGCTATACAAACTGTATCTATTACCTTGGGTGAGATCATGCCTATGGACACCCAGTTGCATTGTCAATGTTTGGATAAGCCCCAAATGTGTAAACTTGGCTTTTACACAATGACTCAGCCTCTAAATGTAGTTTTTTGCACTTAATTTGTTCATGGACAGTTCCACAAGTCCATATTTTCGGCTCATCCCCTTTCAACTGTCTCTTCTTCATATTCAGATCTACAAAGGCAAACCTGTGATATCTGCCACAATCCCCCACCCCTCTACACAGGATGTTTTGATACAGATTTAGGATCTTAATTTGAATTATGTTTGTTGTAAGTTGAATGCTTTAACAAATCGAATGTGAAAGTGAGAGTGGTTCAGTGAGTGGGCTCGACCTTGAACAGGAAGATGATGAATGCAGGAAAGAACGTTCCTTTTCAGAACCATGGAGAGCGCATTATGTATTGTGGCGCAGTCCCTTTTTCTACTCCGTGTTAGAGACATATGTATTTGCTAAACTGCTCTAATCCCACTGCTCTCTAAACCATGGTTCACAATTTTATAAACTCCCAAATCATCCCCAAAATGCAATTTAATTGATGTCACTGTTGAGTGTTTTTTAATCAGTTTGGTAAACATGTTCCTCCCATTGTGACATTGCCAACCATTCCGAATGGAATAATTTGACGTATTAATGATTCCCTATAAAACCCTTTAATTCTAAGAAAGTGTTATATGGTCTTGAACTCGGTCAAATCACAGCAGCATGAAGGGCGATAATGAGTAGGCCTACGTTCAGTAGTTTTTTGAAAGCGACCACGCTGAGATTGCTCCGCGAGCGGCGGCTTCTGTGTGCAGCTGGCCTGGTGATCGCGACGGGTTCGGCAGTCTACTTTCATAACAAATATTACGGCGTCGGTGAGGATGAACCGGCCACCTTGGAGATCGTGGACCGTGTTGTCACGTTTGAAGAGGGTACATTTACATATTTTACAATGTCTAAATAGCAATACTGACTGTATAAACGTGTAGAAAAAAAGGAGGAAGGGAAGCGCTGCTAAGGTACACAATATTAGGTTTTGGTAGACAGAAGGTGCTCTTTGGTAAAAGGGGTAAATTGGCCGTCTAAAAGAAAGGAGGACCAAGGCACTCTTCATAAAATTAATGAAAATGCCTTTATTTGTATGGAATGTTCAATGGAAAGTTTTTAAAAATTGTTTCCCTTGAACATTACATACAAATGAAGGCATTTTAATGAATGATATGAAGAGTTCCGTGGTCCTCCTTACTTTTTGACATGCTGTATATAGTCCGGACTGAAACTATATTCAGGTCTCGTCTAAAATGGCACCCTATACCCTATTCCCTATTTATTTATTTCTACCAGGGCCCATAGTAATATGGTCAAAGGCTCTGGTTAATAGTAGTGCTATAAATAGGGAATAGGGTGCCATTTAGGAGTGATTTGATGACATGATGATGGCTAGTAATTCCACTATTAACAACAACAAACGAACATGCTCCTCTGAAACCAAACTTTTTCTTTAGGTTTAATTGAAGATATTGGTACATTATGCAGACACATAAATACAATGTGATATCATACAATATAAACACAATTAAATTATAAGATCAGCCTAACTACATGGACAGATGTTTGGTGTCTTGTAGTATTTCTTCAACTTAGAAAACATAATCCTTTATTGTTTATTCATGAAGATCATGATCCCACCCTGGACCAGGAGGACCCCGTCCTTGTTCAGGTAAGAATACTGTAGGCCTATCAATAGTCTGGGTACCGGTAGGTTTCTGCTCTCTTGCCAATTCCATCGTGGCAAAATGATATTTGCATGACAATCCCATAAGGAGTTGTCAGAGAGCTGAAACTACCTGGCACCCAGGCTATAACAATACTGCTTCATTATCAGGACTGGTTCAATAACAATCTGACATTCAAACTGTAATTTTACTGACTTGAAAATGGATCCTGATTTATTCCTTAGTTTGTGGATGAGGAGGTTGGGCAGCGTCCCTGTCTGGCTTTAGTCCCTTGGTCTGGACCTCTGTGGGTTCCCAGCTCTGTAAGTCCAACAGTACTGATACTCTCTTGTCTTCACTCTGGTCTATTGACTGGTTTATGTAACTTAAACACAAACATGATGTTTTCTGAAGAACAATATGGGAATACATTTCTGTAAACATACTCCATGTTTTTACAACTGCAGCTGACTTATTACCTTACCCTTGCTGGGAGGATGATAGTGAGAGAGCTGGCAGTGTTAAACACACAGGTAACCATGCAGATTATTGGACAAAGATCATATTTTCTAATAGGCATGATTACCTTCAGTATCCACTATGGTCGTGAAATACTTTGTTGTCCTTTCCCTCATTTTCTCACAGATTTTCATGATGGAACAGCCGATTTTCATCTGTTTCACTCCTGTAGGGAGGTTGGTGTGGGAGGAACTGACTTCTCAAACTGAACAGGTAGCCATTCATGTGTAGATACTTCAGATGTTTCCTTAACATTTGAACACAGACCTGTGTAGTTCAACTGCCAACCCTTTTAGAATCTATAATACAGTGGCCTCCTTTTGAGATCCTCCATATACCAGTCGGTCACTCCTATAGGCTACCAGTCAATCATTCAAACTGACTCATAAATTGATCCTGTCTTGTTCTTTAGTATATGGATGAGGAGGTTGGGCAGCAGCCCTGTCTGGATTTAATCCCTTGGTCTGTTTATAAATAATCACAGAGAAAGCTCTACAATTAGGGGATGTCTTTGTTTTGCAGCCAAATAGTGAAGACTCTGGTTTTCCCTTTGAGAAGATGCAGCTGGTTGGGAACTGGGGTTCGTTTCATTTCCATACCTGGATAATCCGTTATGGACGAGTGCAGGTACTTCAGACATATTCTTAACATTTATGAACACACCTGTGTGTTTTAACTCCCATTTGTCTCTGGGGTTTCTTTTGTATGTCTGGTCCTAATTGAAACCTAGAGGAAAGTTGTTGTACGAAATTCATGTGGGCTCTATATCACTGCCAGTGGTGATCACCTGCCAAATGATATAGAAATCTACATCTAAAATATACAGAGAGGTGTGCAGACTGAAGCTGTTTTTCCTTATAGCAAAACGAAGAGGACATGCATCACCTGTGCATTGTGAGGGGAGTGGAGAAACAGCTGTGGTGGAGCAGAGTCATTCAGGAAAAAATCCTGGACCCATGGGTGAGAGATTCTCAACTGATCTTTCATCTCAAATGCACCTGTTTTGTGTCAAATGATGTACAAAATATAGGGCTACTTATATTTCCTGAATGAAATGTAATTTTGCCATGTGCCTCTTTGAAAGGGTAATGTCCAGGTGGTCCTCACCAACAAGGAGGTGACTGGTATTAAGGTACAGTCAAACACTCATAAAAGAAAATGGAAAGTGGCAAATGTCCATTTACCTATTTAAATAAATGTTGACAAAATGAAATGATACATTTAAATTTCTATCGTCATTTTTAGTACCTTGGTAGAAGGATCCATGGACTCAGGTCTTGCCTCGTCAAGAGGAGGTCAGAGTTCACCTATTATGAGGACGCCCAGGTATGCCTCGTTGTTTCTCTGTGATAGGATTTATTTCAGTGTTTGGTTGAGGGGTTTTCAACATTGTGGTTGGGCTGACGGTGTTGTTTGTTAAACAGCAGGTGGATATCTCCACCACAGTGGAGGGTTCCAGGAGAGGGGGATGACATGATGACGTATCAGTTCTCTACCTCTGACATTATCACCACCCCTCATGAGCCGTCCTCTGGCTCTTCTCAGCAGTTCCCCCAGGATTCTCCACCTCCCCCTCCGCCTCCCCGTTCCCTTCCCCTCCACCTTACCACTTTACCCAGGACCAGACCCCTGACAGCACTCCTCAGGTAAAACTCTTTCTACAGTCAATAACCCTTTTTATTTGTTTTCCTGACATTTGTACTTGTGTGTACAGGTATGTGTCTCAGTGTCATTGTGTTCCAAGCACAGTGTTTTGGTTTCAACAGGTTTGTCAAGTTTTTAGGTCAGGATGAAAGTATTGTTATGATGTCACTGAATGTTTTGTCCTCTTCAGTTGCAGGTGAAATGCAGTTTAGTATTTATTTTATCTACTTATCTAGGAACAAATTCTTAAGTGACTTACCTTGGGAGCCCAGAGTTGATGTTAATGTGATGTCTGTTTTAGGAGTTTGTGGAGGAGCAACATAATGTTGCAGATGTGCCCCAGCTGTGGTGAGTTTGCTTTCATGTGTTCATCTATAGTAAAAACATTTGCTTTGAAATAATCTGCCCCTATATTGTAGTTATACAGATGTAGGACCTTAATAACCTTTTACTGCAGTGGGCTAAATCAGGTTCACTGTCAGGATCGTCATAAGAACACTCGTACCAAAGCGCAGCGTGAAATCGGTTCGACATCTTTTATTTGAAGTGAACCGCACAAAAACAATAAAGAATAAACAAAACGTTATGATCTGGAGTGCTCAAAGGCAACAACACAAAAACAAGATCCCACAAAACACAGAGGGAAATGGCTGCCTAAATATGATTCCCAATCAGAGACAACAATAAACAGCTGCCTCTGATAGGGAACCATACCAGGCCAACATAGAAAAAAACAACCTAGATTACCCACCTAGTCACACCCCAACCTAACCAAAAAAGAGAATAAAAAGGCTCTCTATGGTCAGGGTGTGACAGTCACACACAGTGTTTCTTAGTAGTCTTAAACACATCTACCTTGAAACAAAAGTATACATCTCACACACATGGATATAGTCTTAAAAAGAAGACACCATTAGCATTTCAGATATAGAGTTGAAACACTTTATATACACTACCGTTCAAACGTTTTCAAACACCTACTCATTCAAGGGTTTTCTTTATTTTTACTCTTTTCTACGTTGTAGAATAATAGTGAAGACATCAAAACTATGAAAGAACACATGGAATCAAAGTATATTTTATGTTTGAGATTCTTCAAATAGTCACCCTTTGCCTTGACAACAGCTTTGCACACTCTTGGCACACTCTTGGCATAGGAAATATTTGTTATTATGTGGATTATATTTGACATTTTTGAAGGGGTTGATAGATTTTTCGTTAGGGCAAATCAAGTCTGTAATTACAAACATTAAAAGCCTTTTTAAAACTAAAATACACTACAAGTGTCTCAGCAACAAACGACGGATCAAATTAAGATCCTACATTGGTATGGTTTTTATAAATCCTGCAGTTGTAACATAGGCTAACATAAAAGGATATCTTCATCTCATGGCATTAATGTATGCTTTAGCTTCTTATGTTGCACATTTGCTAAAAAACATTTCTATTTACAGGAGTTACTTTGGAAACCAAGGGACAAGCAACTTCTCTCTGAGGCTGGCCGGTATCCGACGTGCTATGGAGGTGAGAAAGTGTGAATTTACCACCTTTTGAATTTCATTTGATGTACATTTCTGTACCATTTCTAAATGTACTGTCTTGTTCTCACAGGCTCTGACATCCTCAGACAGTACCTCCCTTAATTACCTCACCCACGCTGGGAGGATGGTGTTGAGTGGACTGTCCGAGCTCAACCAGCAGGTAACCATTCAAATAATTGTACAACATTCATCAGACCAGATATATAGTTCCCACTGGGCACAGATGTCATTTCAGCGTGTCGTTTTTAGTTACATTTGGTTGAGTTGTCAACTAATGTGAATCCAATCAAAAAAAAAATCTACCAGGTCATTGGACTTAGGTTAAAAGTTTGGTGAAAAAAAATATGTTGATGACTTTTTCAATACGAATCAGTTTTCCATGTTGATTCAACATCATCACATTACATTGTTGTTGTTGAAATGACAAGGAAACAAAGTTGATTCAACCAGTCTTTGCCCAGTGGCTTACATTTAGGCAATAGTGATTCATAAGGTTTAGTTGAAAAGTTCCAATGTCTTACAAGCCAAACAATCAGAGGCCCTCTGAATTACAGACCTGAAGCTTTGAGTTTATGACCCAAGTTCTAAGGAATTGTATGATTGTTTTGTTTTGAGGATGTGAGGCAGTTTCAGCAGGCCTACGACATCCTGGTGAACTTCATTAATGAGCCAGCAAACAGGGAGCGACTAGAGCTGGAGATGGCTCTTGTAGGAGTAGGTTTACATGCAAGCTTGAGTGTTAGCTGCAGGCACCGTCTGCTCATCCAACATCTACTCAATGAGACTTTCTAAAGTGCTTGTCAATGAAAAATATGTAATTATCTTATTCGTTTGACTTCAGATCAACCACATCAATTTCACAGATGTATTTTATGAATTCGTTCTACTGAGCCTTCTTGAAGGAAAACATCTCTTCCAACATCTGTAAGTGACCCTAATAATGTAAACATCCTGTTGTTTATCTACCCCATCCACACTGTAGCCATACCAGGTCTGTAGACACTCACTCATGTCCCCTGTTCCTACTCCAGAGGCCTGGTACCTTCTATTATCTGCTCATGGAAGTGATGATGAGGATTCGCCCTCCTGGAGGAGCCTGGACAGAGTCTGCTGGGAACTTCTACCTCCTCATTAAGGTGCATATTTATTTATTTATTTATTTATTCTCTCTCTCTCTCTCTCTCTCTCTCTCTCTCTCTCTCTCTCTCTCTCTCTTGAACTGTGTGTGATGGTTTGTCATCCTTTACTTTGTAGCTGGTCATTAACTATTTGTTGATGATGATGATGTGTCTGTTGTCTTCAGGATCAGATGAAGGCGTGGTTGGACTCCATCTTCAACCTCGATGAGTCCATCTATGAAAGCCCACAGAGGCTCTCGTGGCAGGTGATGGAGATTCTAGAAATGCAGGTTGACTTCCTCCTGTCCAGCCTGGATTAAGGGTCCCAAACTGAGCTGAGGATCCCAAACACAAAATAAAGTATTTTGCATTTAAACATTATCTGTCAATCTCAAACTAATTTTAAATCATGTTAAATCAAATCAAAGCACATTTTATTGGTCACAAACACATGCTTAGCAGATGTTAATGCGAGTGTAGCGAAATGCTTGTGCTTCTAGTTCTGACAGTGCAGTAATATTTAAAAAGTAATCTAACAATTTCAAAACAACTACCTTATACACACACAAGTATGAAGGAATGAATAAGAATATATACATGTAAATATATGGATGAGAGATGGCCGTGCGGCTTTGGCAAGATGCAGTAGATGGTATAGTACAGTATATACATAAGAGATGAGTAATGTAGGGTATGTAAACATTATATAAAGTGGCATTGTTTAAAGTGACCAGTGATACATTTATTACATCCAATTTTTTATTATTTAAGTGGCTCGAGATTTGAGTCAGTATGTTGGCAGCAGCCACTCAATGTTAGTGATGGCTGCTTAACCTCACTAGGGAATGTGGGACGCTAGCGTTCGATGTCCATCATTTATGTCCAAATACCTCCTTTTTGTTCTCGTGTTTAGCCCAGTAATCCAAATTCATGAGGCGCGAGCAGCCGAAAAGTCAAAACGTTCCGTTACAGTCCGTAGAAACATGTCAACGTTGTATAGAATCAATCTTTAGGATGTTTTTAGCATAAATCTTCAATAATGTTTCAACCGGAGAATTCCTTTGTCTGTAGAAATGCAGTGGAACGCAAGCTAACTCTCACGTGAACGTGCGTGATCAGCTCATGCCACTCTGGCAGATGTCTGTGTAACGGCTTTCTTCCTGGGAAGGAGAGGCGGACCAAAACGCAGCGTGGTTAGGGTTAAACATCTTTAATAAAGAAGAATACAGAGAAAACACTACAAATATACAAAACAATGAATGTGAAAATCGAAAACAGTCCTGTGTGTTGAAACAAAGGTGCGGACTCCGACCGCACAACCTAAACCTATAGGGGAGGGACTGGGTGGGCATCTGTCCGCGGTGGAGGCTCTGGCGCTGGACGTGGACCCCACTCCATAGTCCACTTCCTTAGCGTCCTTTGAGTGGCGACCCTCGCCGCCGACCTGGGCCTAGCAACCCTGACAAAGGACTCCACTGGACTGAGGGGCAGCTCCGGACTGAGTGGGAGCTCGGGACTGAGGTAGCTCAGGACTGAGGGGTAGCTCAGGACTGAGAGGTAGGGGGAGTTGGCTCAGGTCTGGCTCCTGACTCTGCCACACTCTCCCTGTGTCCCCCCCCAATACATTTTTGGGGCTGCCTCTCGGGCTTCCAGCCGCTCTGCCGTGCTAGCTCCTCACAATGCCGCCTCTCTGCTTTCGCTGCCTCCAGCTCGGCTTTGAGGCAGCAATATTCCCCTGGCTCTGCCCAGGGTCCTTTCCCGTCTAGGATCTCCTCCCAAGTCCATTTTTCCAAATAGTGCAGCCTCTCCCACTGCTGCTGCTTCCTCTGTTGCTTCTCCTGCTGTTGCTTTTGCAGCTGCTGCTGTTGCTGCTGCTGCCGCTGTCTGTTACCACGCCGCTTGGTCCTTGGTTGGTGGGTGATTCTGTAACGGCTCTCTTACTGGGAAGGAGAGGCGGACCAAAACACAGCGTTGTTAGGGTTAACCATCTTTAATGAAGACAAATACCGAGAAAACACTACAAATATACAAAACAATAAATGTGAAAACCGAAAACAGTCCTGTCTGTTGAAACAAACACAGACACAGAAATAATCACCCACAAACCCCAACACAAAACAAGCTACCTAAATATGGTTCCCAATCAATGACTAACACCTGCCTCTGATTGAGAACCATATCAGGCCAACCACAGAAACAGACAAACTAGACACACAACATAGAATGCCTATCCTGCTCACGTCCTGACCAACACTAAAACAAGGAAAACACACAAGAACTATGGTCAGAACGTAACAGTCTGACTCATTCAGCTCCCATTCCCCCTCCTTCACAGTAGAAGCATCAAAGACTGTTGACATCTAGTGGAAGCCTGAGGAAGTGCAATATGACCCCATAGACACTGTATATTCGATAGGCAATGACTTGAAAAACTACAAACCCCATATTTCCCACTACCTGGTTGGATTTTTCTTCTCAGGTTTTTGCCTGCCATATGCGTTCTGTTATACTCACAGACATCATTCAAACAGTTTTAGAAACTTCAGAATGTTTTCTATCCAAATCTACTAATTATATGCATATTCTGGCTTTTATGGCTGAGTAGCAGGCAGTTTAATTTGGGCACGCTTTTCATACAAAATTCCGAATGCTGCCCTAGAGAAGTTAACAGTCTGATGGCCTTGATGATCTGTTTGGCCATCTGTTACATCGAGTGGTGTAGGTGTCCTGGAGGGCAGGTAGTTTGCCCCCAGTGATATGTTGTGCAGACCTCACTACCCTCTAGAGGTCCTTCTGTGGCTCAGTTTATGGCGCTTGTAACGCCAGGGTAGTGGGTTCGATTCCCGGGACCACCCATACGAGAATGTATGCACACATGACTGTTCGCTTTGGATAAAAGCGTCAGCTAAATGGCATATATTATTATTATTATTATTATATTTAGAGAGCATTACGGCTGTGGGAGCAGTTTCCGTACCAGCGGTGATACAGCTCGACAGGATGCTCTCGATTGTGCATCTGTAAAAGTTTGTTTGTGTTTTCGTTGACAAGTCGAATTTCTTCAGCCTCCAGAGGTTGAAAGGCGCTGTTGCGCCTTCTTCATCACGCTGTCTGTGTGGGTGGACCAGTTCAGTTTGTCCGTGATGTATACGCAGAGGAACTTAAAACTTTCTCCACCACGGTCCCGTCGATGTGGATAGGGGGGTGCTCACTCTGCTGTTTCCTGAAGTCCACGATCGTCTCGTTTGTTTTGTTGACGTTGAGTGTGAGGTTATTTTCCTGACACCACACTCCGAGGGCACTCAACTCCTCCCTGTAGGCCATCTCGTCATTGTTGGTAATCAAGCCTGCCACTGTAGTGTCGTCTGCAAACTTGATGATTGAGTTGGAGGCGTGCATGGCCACGCACTCATTTGTCAGCTCAAGCCATCTCCAGTGACCATACGCCCAGATTAGCTGCAGGGAACTAGAGTGGAGACAATAAAAACACAGACACTAACAGAACAGAAATATCCTCCTATTTGTTAAGTGTTAATTGGTAACTATTAATATCAAACAAATCATGTAAATGTATAATTTTTCTATCACAGAAGTCAGATAATAAGTTCTGTGTGTGCAATAATGGTGTTTAACATAATTTTTCAATGACTACCTCATCTCTGTACCCTACACATACAATTATCAAATCAAATTTGATTTGTCACATGCCGAATACAACAGGTGTAGTAGAACTTATAGTGAAATGCTTACTTAAATGCTCTTAACCAACAATGCAGTTCAAGAAATAAAGTTGATAAAATATTTACTGAATAAACTAACTAAAATCAAATGAAATGTACATAACAATAACGATGACTGGGCCTTTCTGTGACACCGCCTAGTTTATAGGTCCTGGATGTCAGGAAGCTTGGCCCCAGTGATTTACTGGTCCATACACACTCCTGTAGCGCCTTACGGTCAGGATGCTCTCGATGGCACAGCTCTAGAACTTCTTGAGGATCTGGGGACCCATGTCAAATATTTTCAGTCTCTTGAGGAGGAAAACGTGTTGTCGTGCCCTCTTCACATCTGTCTTGGTGTGTTTGGATCATGATAGTTTGTTGGTGATGTGGACACCAAGGAACTTGAAACTCTCGACCCGCTCCACTTCAGTCCCGTCGATGTTAATAGGGGGCCTGTTCGGCCTGCCATTTCCTGTAGTCCACAATCAGCTCCTTTGCCTTACTCACATTGAGAGAGAGGTTGTTGTCCTGGTACCACACTGCCAGGTCTCTGACCTCTGTCCTCCTCCCTATTATCTGTAAGGTCCCCCAATCGAGCAGTGAACTTCAAACACAGATTAAACCACAAAGACCAGGAGGTTTTCCAATGCCTCACAAAGAAGGGCACCTATTGGTAGATGGGTAAAAAAAAGCAGACATTAAATATCCCTTTGAGCATTGTGAAGTTATTAGTTACACTTTGGCTGGTGTACCAATTCACCCAGTGACTACTAATTAATCGTCAATAATGATGAGTGAGAACGTTGCAGACACACAATTATCATAAGCGCAAGACATGCTAACCTCCCACCATTACAATAACAGGGAGGTTAGCATTCCTGGGGTGTATGATATTTATACCTCTGTAACTTTCTCACTCCTCAGTATTCACGATTCATTCAGGATTATCCCTAATCATGGTCGCATCCACATTAATGTAGATGTGTTTAGAAACATATTCTATTCTTATCTACAATAAAAGTGACTCCAAAATGACACAATACATTATTTACCATTAATTTCTGTTGGGCACAAAATAATCTGAAACACAACCAAAACAAAGAGCAAATGCATCCAACAACTTTGTAGAGTCACAAGCTTGATGAAGTCATTAATGTGGTGTCAATATGGGACCAAGTACCTTTTACTACTTTAATACACATATAAGTGAATTGTCCCAATACTTTTGGTCCCCTAAAATGGGGGACAGCATACAAAAAGTGCTGTAATTTCTAAAGGGTTCAACCGATATGGATGGAAATACCCTCAAATTAAAGCTGACAGTCTGCCCTTTAACCCCATAGTCTATGTATAATTTAAATCCAAAGTCCTGGAGTACAGAGCCAAAACAACAACACATTTGTGGCTGTTCCAATACTATTGGAGCTCACTTTATGTGCATGCAATTTATCTTTATGAATACAATACAGTAGTTATCTTCAATGGGTTTGGCCATTGATCTTTTGGCTAAAAGATAAGTCATCATTATCTCTGAGTGCTCTTTCACATTGCTGTTACAAATATTTCATATGTCTGAAGTAAAATATAAAGTGATTTTCTTGGAAATATAAAAACAACCACATCAGCGAATTCAAGGTGCTATTAGAAGCAACATTGAGTCACATTAAATCTCTCACTGTCACAGTCTTCCTCCTCTTCATCTGAAGAGGGAGGCGAGAAGGATCAGAGGACCAAAATGCGGCGTGGTATGTGAATTTTAATCAAGAGAACACTGAACACTGCAACACTATACAATAGAGTAACAAAAACAATAAACCAATGACAACCGTGAAGCTACAAATGAGACCTGTGCTGAACACAAGCCACTAACATAGACAATCACCCACAAATAAACAGTGCAACCCAGGCTACCTAAGTATGATTCTCAATCAGAGACAACAAATGACACCTGCCTCTGATTGAGAACCATACTAGGCGAAACATAGAAATCCCAAATCATAGAAAATCAAACATAGACTGCCCACCCAACTCACGCCTGACCATACTAAATAAATACAAAACAAAGGAAATAAAGGTCAGAACGTGACACTCACGTAGTCTCCTTGTGTACGATCCGAACATGTTCAAATCAATTTTAACTTCATGTGCAGACAAACGGGAATGAGCAATGCACAAGAGGAATACAATTTTTTTCTCCTCTTCGTTATCAAATTATGCTTTTTTTCTGTGCTGAAGCCCCTTGGCAGAACATTTACATGCAGCCTAAGAGCCATGGAGGGAATTAAGCATTTATCTCCTTCACGGGGGATTAGTTTAATTAAGATTTTGAAGTGAGGGTGAAATAGGGAAAACAGTAATGTGGAGTTCTGTAGAGTTATGGAGGAGCTCTGCAAACCAACATTCAATGGAGGTCCTGAAGAAAGCATCCTTTCTTGATAATGTAGTCCGTGACATGGTCACATTAGCCATCTGTCACGGGATTCTTCTGTTGAAGGAGAGGCGGACCAAAACGCAGTGTGGTAATTTAAATACATCTTTAATAAGGATTAAAATAGAACAATATACAAAAACAAGAAACGTGAAAAACCGAAAACAGCCGCAAAACCTGAACCTATTGGGGAGGGTCTGGGTGGCATCTGTCCGCGGTGGCGGCTCTGGTGCTGGACGTGGCCCCCACTTCACCATAGTCTTAGTCCGCCCCATTGTCCGCTTCCGTGGCCTCCTAACCACGGCGACCCTTGTAAATGAACCCACTGGACTGAGGGCAGCTCGGGACAGAGGGGCAGCTCTGGACAGAGGGGCAACTCGGGACAGACTGGACGACTCTGGCAGATCCTGGCTGACTGGCGGCTCTGGCAGATCCTGGCTGAATGGCGGCCCTGACAGATCATGGCTGAATGGCGGCCCTGGCAGATCATGGCTGACTGGCGGAACTGGCGGATCCTGGCTGACTGGCGGCACTGGCGGCTCCTGGCAGACTGGCGGCACTGGCGGCTCCTGGCAGACTGGCGGCACTGGCGGCTCCTTGCAGACTGGCGGCACTGGCGGCTCCTTGCAGACTGGCGGCACTGGCGGCTCCTTGCAGACTGCCGCCACTGGCGGCTCCTTGCAGACTGGCGGCACTGGTGGCTCAGGACAGACGGGAGACTCTGATGGCGCTGGGCAGACGGGCAGCTCCGGCAACGCTGGAGAGGAAGGACTGAGGATCTCTGGTGCCTCTGGACTGAGGGGCTCTGGCGCCTCTGGACTGAGGGGCTCTGGCGCCTCTGGAATGAGGGGGCTCTGGCGCCTCTGGAATGAGGGCTCTGGCGCCTCTGGAATGAGGGGGCTCTGGCGCCTCTGGACTGAGGGGCTCTGGCGCCTGTGGACTGGGGGCTCTGGCGCCTCTGGACTGTGGGGCTCTGGCGCCTCTGGTCTGAGGGGCTCTGGCGGCTCTGGACTGAGGGGCTGTGGCGCCTCTGGACTGAGGGACAGGAGCTCATGGCAGCGCCGGACAGGAGGAAGGCACTATAGGCCTGATGTGTGGTGCCGGCACTGGTGGTACTGGGCCGAGGACACGCACCTCAGGGAGAGTGCGAGGAGGAGAAACAGGGAGTACTGGGCTCTGGACACGCACAGGAAGCCTGGTGCAGGGGGCTGCCACCGGAGGGCTGGTGCGTGTAGGTGGCACTGTATGTCTATGGTGGCCTGCATTGGTTCCCAATCAGAGGGACCATATTTAGGTATCCATTTTGTCTAGGGTATTTGTGGCTTCTTATTCTATGTTTAGTTGCCTGTCTGCACTATCCGTATTAGCTTCACAGTACGTTTTGTTAGTTTGTTCAGTGTTCTTTCTTCATTGAAAGAAGAATGTATGCCTTGGTCTCCTCATTACAATGAACATGACACCCCGTGCCTCACGGTTGGGATGGTGTTCTTCGGCTTGCAAGCCTCCCCTTTTTCCTCCAAACATAACGATGATCATTATGGCCAAACAGTTCTATTTTTGTTTCATCAGACCAGAGGTCATTTCTCCAAAAGTACAATCTTTGTCCCCACGTGCAGTTGCAAACCGTAGTCTGGCTTTTATGGCGGTTTGGAGCAGTGGCTTCTCCCTTGCCGGCGGCCTTTCATGTTATTGTCGATATAGGACTAGTTTTTACTGTGGTTATAGATACTTTTGTACCGGTTTCCTCCAGCATCTTCACACGGTTGTTTGCTGTTGTTCTGGGATTGATTTTCACTTTTCGCACCAAAGTACATTCATCTCTAGGAGACAGAGTGGTATGACGGCTGCGTGGTCCCATGGTGTTCATACTTGCATACTATTGTGTGTACAGATGAACGTGGTACCTTTGGAAATTGCTCCCAAGGATGAACCAGACTTGTGGAGGTCTACAATAGTTTTTCTGAGGACTTGGCTGATTTTAAAAAATAATGTCAAGCAAGAGGCACTGCATTTGAAGATAGGCCTTAAAATACATCCACAGGTACACCTCCAATTGACTCAAATTATGTCAATTAGCCTATCAGAAGCTTCTAAAGCCATGGCATCATATTCTGGAATTTTCCAAGCTGTTTAAAGGCACAGTCAACTTTGTGTATGTCAACTTCTGACCCACTGGAATTGTGATACAGTGAAATAATCTGTATGTAAACTATTGTTGGAAAAATGACTTGTGTCATGCACAAAGTAGATGTCCTAACCGACTTGCCAAAACTATAGTTTGATAGCAAGAAATTTGTGAAGTGGAGTTTTAAAGACTCCAACCCAAGTGTATGTAAACTTCCGACATCAACTACATACGTATACATACACACAAACGCATATATATATATATTTCATATATATTTTCCTTTATTAATTTCTAACCCTACCACCCCTCCCTAATTGGAGTAAACCTGGGAACAATAACACTTAGGCCTCTACTTCCAGGTTATACATACTATATACTACTTTACAATAGTTATATTTTGTTTGATTTTAGTCCTGTCCTTCCTCTACCCTCAACCTCTCTCATCTATTTCTGATGTCCATCCAGTTTGATTTCTATTTGCCATATATTTTTAACTGTGCTGTTTCACAGATGAACCAATTTAGGAGATAAGGTCAGAACCAGAAAAAGCTTTGCTATTGACTACAAAGATTCTATTTGCTATTTTATGAGTGTGTTAAGATCGCACGATGTGGTTGTGGGGGTATCAGTGCAAGAGTATGTGTAAACAACATTTTATAAACAAGTTTGTAGTATTTCAGCAGTAGTACTTAGTGGGTGTTGTGCAATGGTAGTAGAATGAGGCAATAATTGGCCATGAACCACAACACTTTCCACAGGAGAAACAGAATCACAAAGCAAGTAAACTCTAATGGTGTTCCCTACCCCTTTACAAGCTATATGTCTCCTATAACTGTCTTAGATGTACACCATTTAAAAGTGAATATCTAAAATTAAGGACTTACGGGCCAAAATATAGTCTATATCTATCAGTCTTGATGACTTATTATGAGTCATCTGTTTTGTTCAACTTCAGACCACAACGTTTTATACACAGAAGGAAACAGCTGTCAGAAAGACAGCTCTCTCAGGCAGGAAAGGAGGCGAGCATGTATCACCTGCTTGCATTGTGAGATTAGATATGCAGACATTATTCTTGACATTGATGAACTTGTCAATCCAGTACAGTATATGCCATTACTGTAACAGGTTATCCTATTAGTAGAGGCATAGCTGTGAAAAATAAATCAATGCTGTCCTCTAATGGGCTCGAGGGCTTATTGCACCTGCAGGAGGGTTACTTACTGGCTCTTGGAGTTGCCAGTTCACCTCGCTGTCATCCAGAAGGCAAGATCAGTACAGGTGTATCAAAGCTGGAACCGAGAGTCTGAAAAACAGCTTTCTGTCTCAAGGCCATCAGACTGTTAAGTAGGTCAGAGACTGTATGTGGGAAATCACTCTGGAAACTCGCATTCGTATTCCTTCAAGTTTGCATATCTAATGGTTACACTTCTGGGTTTGCAAAAAATGTCAATTTTCCACACCCATCAGTAACTGTCTGTTTTGCATGGGAAAGGTTACAGACACCGCATCGATTTATTTGCTCCTCTTCTGATTTGAATAGACCCTGATAAAATAAGTAGTGTGTCTAGTTCAGACACATCCCCAAAGCCAACACCTCATTTGGCCGCCTTTTTTTCCAGTTCTCTGCTGCTAGTGACTGGAACAAATTGCAAAAATTGCTGAAGCTGGAGACTTTTATTTCCCTCACCAACTTTAAACATCAGCTATCTGAGCAGCTAACAGAACGCTGCAGCTGTACATAGTCCATCTGTAAATAGCCCACCCAATCTACCTACCTCATCCCCATACTGTTTTTATTTACTTTTCTGCTCTTTTGCACACCAGTATCTCTACTTGCACAGTCTTACTTCCTGTGTGAAACAGCCATAAGAAGGAGACATTATTCAAATGAAATAGAAGAAGTTGGCTACCAGTGCTTTGTATGCTGTAACTGTCTTCCCATGGCTCAACATGGCTTGGCCTCAAACATTCAGATGACACACTCCTTCAAACAGTGAAGGTCAAATTTCCTGGTGGGTCAATGTAAGCTAAAGCTGACAGAGCTAATAGTCAGCTGTCTGAGAAGCTCAAACACGAAGGCTGACAATTTCAATTTGCAACATGACCTTGTGTTGGCATCCTTCTGGAGAAACTTGTTTTAAAGTGTTTGAAGTAGGAATCAAATCTACACAAAAATATATTTGACAATTAAAAGTGAAGTAATGCCAAAAACAACAAGCAGTCAATTATTCTTGGACTGTGCTAGACATGGACATGGGAGATGGTTGGCTGCCTTGATTGGCTGATGCTTAATGATTTTCAACAAGTGACTGGATGAGGCATAGGTTTAGCCAATAGCACATGGGTAGACCATACTTCAGGTCTCAAGAAGGAAACTTATTATGCTATACAAACTGTATCTATTACCTTGGGTGAGATCATGCCTATGGACATCCAGTTGCATTGTCAATGTTTGGATAATCCCCAAATGTGTAAACTTGGCTTTTACACAATGACTCAGCCTCTAAATGTAGTTTTTTTGCACCTAATTTGTTCATGGACAGTTCCACAAGTCCATATTTTCGGCTCATCCCCTTTCAACTGTCTCTTCTTCATATTCAGATCTACAAAGGCTGATTACCTGTGATATCTGCCACAATCCCCCACCCTCTACACAGGATGTTTTGATACAGATTTAGGATCTTAATTTGAATTATGTTTTAGTCCCACGCCTGGAAGTTGAATACTTTAACAAATCGAATGTGAAAGTGAGAGTGGTTCAGTGAGTGGGCTCTACCTTGAACAGGAAGATGATGAATGCAGGAAAGAACGTTCCTTTTCAGAACCATGGAGAGCGCATTATGTATTGTGGCGCAGCCCCTTTTTCTACTCTGTGTTAGAGACATATGTATTTGCTAAACTGCTCTAATCCCACTGCTCTCTAAACCATGGTTCACAATTTTATAAACTCCCAAATCATCCCCAAAATGCAATTTAATTGATGTCACTGTTGAGTGTTTTTAATCAGTTTGGTAAACATGTTCCTCCCATTGTGACATTGCCAACCATTCCGAATGGAATAATTTGACGTATTAATGATTCCCTATAAACCCTTTAATTCTAAGAAAGTGTTATATGGTCTTGAACTCGGTCAAATCACAGCAGCATGAAGGGCGATAATGAGTAGGCCTACGTTCAGTAGTTTTTGAAAGCGACCACGCTGAGATTGCTCCGCGAGCGGCGGCTTCTGTGTGCAGCTGGCCTGGTGATCGCGACGGGTTCGGCAGTCTACTTTCATAACAAATATTACGGCGTCGGTGAGGATGAACCGGCCACCTTGGAGATCGTGGACCGTGTTGTCACGTTTGAAGAGGGTACATTTACATATTTTACAATGTCTAAATAGCAATACTGACTGTATAAACGTGTAAAAAAAAAAGGAGGAAGGGAAGCGCTGCTAAGGTACACAATATTAGGTTTTGGTAGACAGAAGGTGCTCTTTGGTAAAGGGGTAAATTGGCCGTCTAAAGAAGGAGGACAAGGCACTCTTCATAAAATTAATGAAAATGCCTTTATTTGTATGGAATGTTCAATGGAAAGTTTTTAAAAATTGTTTCCTTGAACATTACATACAAATGAAGGCATTTTAATGAATGATATGAAGAGTTCCGTGGTCCTCCTTACTTTGACATGCTGTATATAGTCCGGACTGAAACTATATTCAGGTCTCGTCTAAAATGGCACCTATACCCTATTCCCTATTTATTTATTTCTACCAGGGCCCATAGTAATATGGTCAAAAGGCTCTGGTTAATAGTAGTGCTATAAATAGGGAATAGGGTGCCATTTAGGAGTGATTTGATGACATGATGATGGCTAGTAATTCCACTATTAACAACAACAAACGAACATGCTCCTCTGAAACCAAACCTTTTCTTTAGGTTTTATTGAAGATATTGGTACATTATGCAGACACATAAATACAATGTGATATCATACAATATAAACACAATTAAATTATAAGATCAGCCTAACTACATGGACAGATGTTTGGTGTCTTGTAGTATTTCTTCAACTTAGAAAACATAATCCTTTATTGTTTATTCATGAAGATCATGATCCCACCCTGGACCAGGAGGACCCCGTCCTTGTTCAGGTAAGAATACTGTAGGCCTATCAATAGTCTGGGTACCGGTAGGTTTCTGCTCTCTTGCCAATTCCATCGTGGCAAAATGATATTTGCATGACAATCCCATAAGGAGTTGTCAGAGAGCTGAAACTACCTGGCACCCAGGCTATAACAATACTGCTTCATTATCAGGACTGGTTCAATAACAATCTGACATTCAAACTGTAATTTTACTGACTTGAAAATGGATCCTGATTTATTCCTTAGTTTGTGGATGAGGAGGTTGGGCAGCGTCCCTGTCTGGCTTTAGTCCCTTGGTCTGGACCTCTGTGGGTTCCCAGCTCTGTAAGTCCAACAGTACTGATACTCTCTTGTCTTCACTCTGGTCTATTGACTGGTTTATGTAACTTAAACACAAACATGATGTTTTCTGAAGAACAATATGGGAATACATTTCTGTAAACATACTCCATGTTTTTTACAACTGCAGCTGACTTATTACCTTACCCTTGCTGGGAGGATGATAGTGAGAGAGCTGGCAGTGTTAAACACACAGGTAACCATGCAGATTATTGGACAAAGATCATATTTTCTAATAGGCATGATTACCTTCAGTATCCACTATGGTCGTGAAATACTTTGTTGTCCTTTCCCTCATTTTCTCACAGATTTTCATGATGGAACAGCCGATTTTCATCTGTTTCACTCCTGTAGGGAGGTTGGTGTGGGAGGAACTGACTTCTCAAACTGAACAGGTAGCCATTCATGTGTAGATACTTCAGATGTTTCCTTAACATTTGAACACAGACCTGTGTAGTTCAACTGCCAACCCTTTTAGAATCTATAATACAGTGGCCTCCTTTTGAGATCCTCCATATACCAGTCGGTCACTCCCTATAGGCTACCAGTCAATCATTCAAACTGACTCATAAATTGATCCTGTCTTGTTCTTTAGTATATGGATGAGGAGGTTGGGCAGCAGCCCTGTCTGGATTTAATCCCTTGGTCTGTTTATAAATAATCACAGAGAAAGCTCTACAATTAGGGGATGTCTTTGTTTTGCAGCCAAATAGTGAAGACTCTGGTTTACCCTTTGAGAAGATGCAGCTGGTTGGGAACTGGGGTTCGTTTCATTTCCATACCTGGATAATCCATTATGGACGAGTGCAGGTACTTCAGACATATTCTTAACATTTATGAACACACCTGTGTGTTTTAACTCCCATTTGTCTCTGGGGTTTCTTTTGTATGTCTGGTCCTAATTGAAACCTAGAGGAAAGTTGTTGTACGAAATTCATGTGGGCTCTATATCACTGCCAGTGGTGATCACCTGCCAAATGATATAGAAATCTACATCTAAAATATACAGAGAGGTGTGCAGACTGAAGCTGTTTTTCCTTATAGCAAAACGAAGAGGACATGCATCACCTGTGCATTGTGAGGGGAGTGGAGAAACAGCTGTGGTGGAGCAGAGTCATTCAGGAAAAAATCCTGGACCCATGGGTGAGAGATTCTCAACTGATCTTTCATCTCAAATGCACCTGTTTTGTGTCAAATGATGTACAAAATATAGGGCTACTTATATTTCCTGAATGAAATGTAATTTTGCCATGTGCCTCTTTGAAAGGGGTAATGTCCAGGTGGTCCTCACCAACAAGGAGGTGACTGGTATTAAGGTACAGTCAAACACTCATAAAAGAAAATGGAAAGTGGCAAATGTCCATTTACCTATTTAAATAAATGTTGACAAAATGAAATGATACATTTAAATTTCTATCGTCATTTTTAGTACCTTGGTAGAAGGATCCATGGACTCAGGTCTTGCCTCGTCAAGAGGAGGTCAGAGTTCACCTATTATGAGGACGCCCAGGTATGCCTCGTTGTTTCTCTGTGGTAGGATTTATTTCAGTGTTTGGTTGAGGGTTTTCAACATTGTGGTTGGGCTGACGGTGTTGTTTGTTAAATAGCAGGTGGATATCTCCACCACAGTGGAGGGGTTCCAGGAGAGGGGGATGACATGATGACGTATCAGTTCTCTACCCTCTGACATTATCACCACCCTCATGAGCCGTCCTCTGGCTCTTCTCAGCAGTTCCCCCAGGATTCTCCACCTCCCCCTCCGCCTCCCCGTTCCCCTTCCCCTCCACCTTACCACTTTACCCAGGACCAGACCCCTGACAGCACTCCTCAGGTAAAACTCTTTCTACAGTCAATAACCCTTTTTATTTGTTTTCCTGACATTTGTACTTGTGTGTACAGGTATGTGTCTCAGTGTCATTGTGTTCCAAGCACAGTGTTTTGGTTTCAACAGGTTTGTCAAGTTTTAGGTCAGGATGAAAGTATTGTTATGATGTCACTGAATGTTTTGTCCTCTTCAGTTGCAGGTGAAATGCAGTTTAGTATTTATTTTATCTACTTATCTAGGAACAAATTCTTAAGTGACTTACCTTGGGAGCCCAGAGTTGATGTTAATGTGATGTCTGTTTTAGGAGTTTGTGGAGAGCAACATAATGTTGCAGATGTGCCCCAGCTGTGGTGAGTTTGCTTTCATGTGTTCATCTATAGTAAAAACATTTGCTTTGAAATAATCTGCCCCTATATTGTAGTTATACAGATGTAGGACCTTAATAACCTTTTACTGCAGTGGGCTAAATCAGGTTCACTGTCAGGATCGTCATAAGAACACTCGTACCAAAGCGCAGCGTGAAATCGGTTGACATCTTTTATTTGAAGTGAACCGCACAAAAACAATAAAAGAATAAACAAAACGTTATGATCTGGAGTGCTCAAAGGCAACAACACAAAAACAAGATCCCACAAAACACAGAGGAAATGGCTGCCTAAATATGATTCCCAATCAGAGACAACAATAAACAGCTGCCTCTGATAGGGAACCATACCAGGCCAACATAGAAAAAAACAACCTAGATTACCCACCTAGTCACACCCCAACCTAACCAAAGAGAATAAAAAGGCTCTCTATGGTCAGGGTGTGACAGTCACACACAGTGTTTCTTAGTAGTCTTAAACACATCTACCTTGAAACAAAAGTATACATCTCACACACATGGATATAGTCTTAAAAAAGAAGACACCATTAGCATTTCAGATATAGAGTTGAAACACTTTATATACACTACCGTTCAAACGTTTTCAAACACCTACTCATTCAAGGGTTTTCTTTATTTTTACTCTTTTCTACGTTGTAGAATAATAGTGAAGACATCAAAACTATGAAAGAACACATGGAATCAAAGTATATTTTATGTTTGAGATTCTTCAAATAGTCACCCTTTGCCTTGACAACAGCTTTGCACACTCTTGGCACACTCTTGGCATAGGAAATATTTGTTATTATGTGGATTATATTTGACATTTTTTGAAGGGGTTGATAGATTTTTCGTTAGGGCAAATCAAGTCTGTAATTACAAACTTTAAAAGCCTTTTTTAAAACTAAAATACACTACAAGTGTCTCAGCAACAAACGACGGATCAAATTAAGATCCTACATTGGTATGGTTTTTATAAATCCTGCAGTTTGTAAATATTGTGGCTAACATAAAAGGATATCTTCATCTCATGGCATTAATGTATGCTTTAGCTTCTTATGTTGCACATTTGCTAAAAACATTTCTATTTACAGGAGTTACTTTGGAAACCAAGGACAAGCAACTTCTCTCTGAGGCTGGCCGGTATCCGACGTGCTATGGAGGTGAGAAAGTGAATTTACCACCTTTTGAATTTCATTTTATGTACATTTCTGTACCATTTCTAAATGTACTGTCTTGTTCTCACAGGCTCTGACATCCTCAGACAGTACCTCCCTTAATTACCTCACCCACGCTGGGAGGATGGTGTTGAGGACTTGGTCAGCTCAACCAGCAGGTAACCATTCAAATAATTGTACAACATTCATCAGACCAGATATATAGTTCCCACTGGGCACAGATGTCATTTCAGCGTGTCGTTTTAGTTACAATTGGTTAGGTTGTCAACTAATGTGAATTCAATCAAAATAAAATCTACCAGGTCATTGACTTAGGTTAAAAAGTTTGGTGAAAAATACGTTGATGACTTTTTTTCAATTCAATCAGTTTTCCATTTTGGTTTAACATCATCACATTACATTGTTGTTGTTGAAATGACAAAGGAAACAAAGTTGATTCAACCAGTCTTTGCCCAGTGGCTTACATTTAGGCAATAGTGATTCATAAGGTTTAGTTGAAAAGTTCCAATGTCTTACAAGCCAAACAATCAGAGGCCCTCGTTACAGACCTGAAGCTTTGAGTTTATGACCCAAGTTCCCAAGGAATTGTATGATTGTTTTGTTTTGAGGATGTGAGGCAGTTTCAGCAGGCCTACGACATCCTGGTGAACTTCATTAATGAGCCAGCAAACAGGGAGCGACTAGAGCTGAGATGGCTCTTGTAGGAGTAGGTTTACATGCAAGCCTTGAGTGTTAGCTGCAGGCACCGTCTGCTCATCCAACATCTACTCAATGAGACTTTCTAAAGTGCTTGTCAATGAAAATATGTAATTATCTTATTCGTTTGACTTCAGATCAACCACATCAATTTCACAGATGTATTTTATGAATTCGTTCTACTGAGCCTTCTTGAAGGAAAAACATCTCTTCCAACTTCTGTAAGTGACCCTAATAATGTAAACAGATCCTGTTGTTTATCTACCCCATCCACACTGTAGCCATACCAGGTCTGTAGACACTCACCATGTCCCCTGTTCCTACTCCAGAGGCCTGGTACCTTCTATTATCTGCTCATGGAAGTGATGATGAGGATTCGCCCTCCTGGAGGAGCCTGGACAGAGTCTGCTGGGAACTTCTACCTCCTCATTAAGGTGCATATTTATTTATTTATTCTCTCTCTCTCTCAAACTGTGTGTGATGGTTTGTCATCCTTATCTTTGTAGCTGGTCATTAACTATTTGTTGATGATGATGATGTGTCTGTTGTCGTCAGGATCAGATGAAGGCGTGGTTGGACTCCATCTTCAACCTCGATGAGTCCATCTATGAAAGCCCAGAGAGGCTCTCGTGGCAGGTGATGGAGATTCTAGAAATGCAGGTTGACTTCCTCCTGTCCAGCCTGGATTAAGGGTCCCAAACTGAGCTGAGGATCCCAAACACAAAATAAAGTATTTTGCATTTAAACAATATCTGTCAATCTCAAACTAATTTTACATCATGTCAAATCAAATCAAAGCACATTTTATTGGTCACAAACACATGCTTAGCAGATGTTAATGCGAGTGTAGCGAAATGCTTGTGCTTCTAGTTCTGACAGTGCAGTAATATTTAAAAAGTAATCTAACAATTTCAAAACAACTACCTTATACACACACAAGTATGAAGGAATGAATAAGAATATATACATGTAAATATATGGATGAGAGATGGCCGTGCGGCTTTGGCAAGATGCAGTAGATGGTATAGTACAGTATATACATAAGAGATGAGTAATGTAGGGTATGTAAACATTATATAAAGTGGCATTGTTTAAAGTGACCAGTGATACATTTATGACATCCAATTTTTTATTATTTAAGTGGCTAGAGATTTGAGTCAGTATGTTGGCAGCAGCCACTCAATGTTAGTGATGGCTGCTTAACCTCACTTGGGAATGTGGGACGCTAGCGTTCGATATCCATCACTTATGTCCAAATACCTCCTTTTGTTCTCATGTTTAGCCCAGTAATCCAAATTCATGAGGCGCAAGCAGCCGAAAAGTCAAAACGTTCCGTTACAGTCCGTAGAAACATATCAACGATGTATAGAATCAATCTTTCGGATGTTTTTAACATAAATCTTCAATAATGTTTCAACTGGAGAATTCCTTTGTCTGTAGAAATGCAGTGGAACGCAAGCTAACTCTCACGTGAACGTGCGTGATCAGCTCATGCCACTCTGGCAGATGTCTGTGTAACGGCTTTCTTCCTGGGAAGGAGAGGCGGACCAAAACGCAGCGTTGTTAGGGTTAAACATCTTTAATAAAGACGAATACAGAGAAAACACTACAAATATACAAAACAATAAATGTGAAAATCGAAAACAGTCCTGTGTGTTGAAACAAAGGTGCGGACTCCGACCGCACAACCTAAACCTATAGGGGAGGGTCTGGGTGGGCATCTGTCCGCGGTGGCGGCTCTGGCGCTGGACGTGGACCCCACTCCATAGTCCACTTCCTTAGCGTCCTTTGAGTGGCGACCCTCGCCGCCGACCTGGGCCTAGCAACCCTGACAAAGGACTCCACTGGACTGAGGGGCAGCTCCGGACTGAGGGGCAGCTCGGGACTGAGGGGTAGCTCAGGACTGATGGGTAGCTCAGGCCTGAGGGGTAGCTCAGGACTGAGGGGTAGCTCAGGACTGAGAGGTAGCTCAGGACTGAGAGGTAGCTCAGGACTGAGAGGTAGAGGGAGTTGGCTCAGGTCTGGCTCCTGACTCTGCCACACTCTCCCTGTGTCCCCCCCCAATACATTTTTGGGGCTGCCTCTCGGGCTTCCAGCCGCTCTGCCGTGCTAGCTCCTCACAATGCCGCCTCTCTGCTTTCGCTGCCTCCAGCTTGGCTTTGGGGCGGCAATATTCCCCTGGCTCTGCCCAGGGTCCTTTCCCGTCTAGGATCTCCTCCCAAGTCCATTTTTCCAAATAGTGCAGCCTCTCCCACTGCTGCTGCTGCTGCTGCTGCTGCTGCTGCTGCCTCTGTTGCTTCTCCTGCTGTTGCTTTTGCAGCTGCTGCTGTTGCTGCTGCTGCCGCTGTCTGTTACCACGCCGCTTGGTCCTTGGTTGGTGGGTGATTCTGTAACGGCTCTCTTACTGGGAAGGAGAGGCGGACCAAAACACAGCGTTGTTAGGGTTAACCATCTTTAATGAAGACAAATACCGAGAAAACACTACAAATATACAAAACAATAAATGTGAAAACCGAAAACAGTCCTGTCTGTTGAAACAAACACAGACACGGAAATAATCACCCACAAACCCCAACACAAAACAAGCTACCTAAATGTGGTTTCCCAATCAATGACTAACACCTGCCTCTGATTGAGAACCATATCAGGCCAACCACAGAAACAGACAAACTAGACACACAACATAGAATGCCTATCCTGCTCACGTCCTGACCAACACTAAAACAAGGAAAACACACAAGAACTATGGTCAGAACGTAACAGTCTGACTCATTCAGCTCCCATTCCCCCTCCTTCACAGTAGAAGCATCAAAGACTGTTGACATCTAGTGGAAGCCTGAGGAAGTGCAATATGACCCCATAGACACTGTATATTCGATAGGCAATGACTTGAAAAACTACAAACCCCATATTTCCCACTACCTGGTTGGATTTTTCTTCTCAGGTTTTTGCCTGCCATATGCGTTCTGTTATACTCACAGACATCATTCAAACAGTTTTAGAAACTTCAGAATGTTTTCTATCCAAATCTACTAATTATATGCATATTCTGGCTTTTATGGCTGAGTAGCAGGCAGTTTAATTTGGGCACGCTTTTCATACAAAATTCCGAATGCTGCCCTAGAGAAGTTAACAGTCTGATGGCCTTGATGATCTGTTTGGCCATCTGTTACATCGAGTGGTGTAGGTGTCCTGGAGGGCAGGTAGTTTGCCCCCAGTGATATGTTGTGCAGACCTCACTACCCTCTAGAGGTCCTTCTGTGGCTCAGTTGGTAGAGCATGGCGCTTGTAACGCCAGGGTAGTGGGTCTCGATTCCCGGGACCACCCATACGTAGAATGTATGCACACATGACTGTAAGTCGCTTTGGATAAAAGCGTCAGCTAAATGGCATATATTATTATTATTATTATTATATTTAGAGAGCATTACGGCTGTGGGAGGAGCAGTTTCCGTACCAAGCGGTGATACAGCCCGACAGGATGCTCTCGATTGTGCATCTGTAAAAGTTTGTTTGTGTTTTCGTTGACAAGTCGAATTTCTTCAGCCTCCAGAGAGTTGAAGAGGCGCTGTTGCGCCTTCTTCATCACGCTGTCTGTGTGGGTGGACCAGTTCAGTTTGTCCGTGATGTATACGCAGAGGAACTTAAAACTTTCTCCACTACGGTCCCGTCGATGTGGATAGGGGGGTGCTCACTCTGCTGTTTCCTGAAGTCCACGATCGTCTCGTTTGTTTTGTTGACGTTGAGTGTGAGGTTATTTTCCTGACACCACACTCCGAGGGCCCTCAACTCCTCCCTGTAGGCGATCTCGTCATTGTTGGTAATCAAGCCTGCCACTGGAGTGTTGTCTGCAAACTTGATGATTGAGTTGGAGGCGTGCATGGCCACGCACTCATTTGTCAGCTCAAGCCATCTCCATTGACCATACGCCCAGATTAGCTGCAGGGAACTAGAGTGGAGACAATAAAAACACAGACACTAACAGAACAGAAATATCCTCCTATTTGTTAAGTGTTAATGGGGTAACTATTAATATCAAAACAAATCATGTAAATGTATAATTTTTTCTATACAGAAGTCAGATAATAAGTTCCGTGTGTGCAATAATGGTGTTTTAACATGATTTTTCAATGACTACCTCATCTCTGTGTTCTACACATACAATTATCAAATCAAATTTCTATTTGTCACATGTGCCGAATACAACAGGTGTAGTAGAACTTATAGTGAAATGCTTACTTAAAAGCCTTAACCAACAATGCAGTTCAAGAAATAAAGTTGATAAAATATTTACTAAATAAACGAACTAAAAATCAAATGAAATGTACATAACAATAACAATGACTGGTCCTTTCTGTGACACCGCCTTAGTCTTTTATAGGTCCTGGATGTAAGGAAGCTTGGCCCCAGTGATTTACTGGTCCATACACACTCCTGTAGCGCCTTACGGTCAGGATGCTCTCGATGGCACAGCTCTAGAACTTCTTGAGGATCTGGGGACCCATGTCAAATATTTTCAGTCTCTTGAGGAGGAAAACGTGTTGTCGTGCCCTCTTCACATCTGTCTTGGTGTGTTTGGATCATGATAGTTTGTTGGTGATGTGGACACCAAGGAACTTGAAACTCTCGACCCGCTCCACTTCAGTCCCGTCGATGTTAATAGGGGGCCTGTTCGGCCCGCCATTTCCTGTAGTCCACAATCAGCTCCTTTGCCTTACTCACATTGAGAGAGAGGTTGTTGTCCTGGTACCACACTGCCAGGTCTCTGACCTCTGTCCTCCTCCCTATTATCTGTAAGGTCCCCCAATCGAGCAGTGAACTTCAAACACAGATTAAACCACAAAGACCAGGGAGGTTTTCCAATGCCTCACAAAGAAGGGCACCTATTGGTAGATGGGTAAAAAAAAGCAGACATTAAATATCCCTTTGAGCATTGTGAAGTTATTAGTTACACTTTGGCTGGTGTACCAATTCACCCAGTGACTACTAATTAATCGTCAATAATGATGAGTGAGAACGTTGCAGACACACAATTATCATAAGCGCAAGACATGCTAACCTCCCACCATTACAATAACAGGGGAGGTTAGCATTCCTGGGGTGTATGATATTTATACCTCTTTAACTTTCTCACTCCTCATTATTCACGATTCATTCAGGATTATCCCTAATCATGGTCGCATCCACATTAATGTAGACGTGTTTAGAAACATATTCTATTCTTATCTACAATAAAAGTGACTCCAAAATGACACAATACATTATTTACCATTCATTTCTGTTGGGCAGAAAATAATCTGAAACACAACCAAAACAAAGAGCAAATGCATCCAACAACTTTGTAGAGTCACAAGCTTGATGAAGTCATTAATGTGGTGTCAATATGGGACCAAGTACCTTTTACTACTTTAATACACATATAAGTGAATTGTCCCAATACTTTTGGTCCCCTAAAATGGGGGGACAGCATACAAAAAGTGCTGTAATTTCTAAAGGGTTCAACCGATATGGATGGAAATACCCTCAAATTAAAGCTGACAGTCTGCCCTTTAACCCCATAGTCTATGTATAATTTAAATCCAAAGTCCTGGAGTACAGAGCCAAAACAACAACACATTTGTGGCTGTTCCAATACTATTGGAGCTCACTGTATGTGCATGCAATTTATCTTTATGAATAAAATACAGTAGTTATCTTCAATGGGTTTGGCCATTGATCTTTTGGCTAAAAGATAAGTCATCATTATCTCTGAGTGCTCTTTCACATTGCTGTTACAAATATTTC
>NC_068440.1:10283188-10291811 GCF_023373465.1 Oncorhynchus keta
TCAGTTCTGCCCACAAATTGTCTATACGGGTGAGTCAGAGCTATGTGATGGCCAGTCCAATATCTTGACTTTGTTGTCCTTAAGCCATTTTGCCACACCTTTGGAAGTGTGCTTGGGGTCATTGTCCATTTTGGAAGACTCATTTGCGACCAAGCTTTAACTTCCTGACTGATGTCTTGAGATGTTGCTACCTGAAACTGTCAGAATTGTGGTGCTGTACTGGTAGCGAAGTCAGGAACAGGAGAACAGAGATTTGTGAACAGGTGCACACTTTATTTAGGCAAAAGTGCAAAACGCACAAAACAGTAACAAGAATTATGTTTAACAATAAACATCTAAAAAAAAACACGGAAGAAACAAGCCAGTCTAGTGCGTCAACAATACACACGTAACAACAAACAATCTTACACAAGAGACATGATGGGGAACAGAGGAATAAATACATGTAGATTGATTGGGGAATGAAAACCAGGTGTGCAGGAAACAAGACAAAACAAATGAATACATGAATAATGGATGGCGACGCCGAACGCCACCAACAAGGGAGAGGAGCCGACTTCTGCGGAAGTCGTGACAGTACCCTCGACGCGCGGCCCACCGCCTCGGGACGACCGGAGGCAGGCGCAGGGCAATCCGGCCTGCGATGGTGGAGTTCCCGCAGCAGTTCAGGGTCCAATACATCAGCCACCGGGAACCCAGCACCTCTCTCTCCCGGACCGATACCTCCCACTCCACGAGCTACTGAGACCCCGCTTGACGCCTCGAACTAGGATGGAACGGACGGAGTCTGCAGGGGCCCTCAATGTCCAGAGGGGCGGAGGAACCTCAGACGCCCGGAGCGACCAGCCAACACTGGCCTGAGGAGAGACACATGGAACGAGGGTTAATATGGTAATCGGGGGAAGCTGTAACCTGTAACATACCTTTCACTTTCAGACTTTGAATGGCCCCACAAACCGCGGGCCCAGCTTCTGCAGGGCAGGTGGAGGGGCAGGCTCGCTGAGAGCCAGACCCCGTCCCTCGGTGCAAACACCGCCTCACTGTGCTGACGGTCCGCGCTGGTCTTTGGCGCAGCGTGGCCTGGAGGCGACCATGGCGGCTTCCCAGGTCTCCCTCCCCCGCACGCCTGAACCAAATCGCCCACCGCAGGATCCTCGGTCTGACTCTGATGCCACGGTGCCAGAACTGGCTGGTACCCCAATACACACTGAAAGGAGGAGAGGTTAGTGGAGGAGTGGCAGCGTGAGTTCTGCGCCATCTCTGCCCAGGGCACAAACGCCGCCCACTCCCCAGGCCGGTCCTGGCAATAGGACCGCAGAAACCTGCCAACATCCTGGTTCACTCTCTCCACCTGCCTATTACTCTCGGGGTGGAAACCCGAGGTGAGGCTGATCGAGACCCACAAACGTTCCATGAGCGTCCCTCCAGACTCTCGAAGTGAACTGGGGACCTCGATCAGACACTATATACTCAGGCACCCCGTAGTGCCGGAAGGCATGTGTAAACAGGGCCTCCGCAGTTTGTAGGGCCATAGGGAGACCGGGCAGAGGGAGAAGACGACAGGACTTAGGAGAAACAGGACTAGAGAAACAATCCACGATGACCAGGATTGCGGTGTTTCACTGTGAGGGAGGAAGATCCGTTAGAACATCCACCGACAGGTGTGACCAAGGTCGCTGTGGAACGGGTAAGGGATGTAGCTGACCTCTGGGCAGGTGTCTAGAGCCCTACACTGAGCAGACACCGAGCAGGAGGAAACATAAACCCTCACATCCCGAGCAAAGGTGGGCCACCAGTACTTCCCAGTCAGACAGCGCACCGTCCGACCAAACCCTTGATGACTAGAGGAGGGTGATGTGTGGGCCCAATAGATCAACTGGTCACGGACAGCAGACGGAACATACTGATGCCCGACGGGACACTGGAGGGGTGCGGGCTCTGTAACGCCAACACCTGCTCAATGTCCGCGTCCAGCTCCCACAAGACCGGCACTACCAGGCAGGAGCCCGGGAGAATGCGAAGTCTGATCCATGGGCCGCTCCTCTGTGTCATTCAACCGGGACAGTGCGTCTGCCTTCACATTCTGGGAACCTGGTCTGTAGGACAGGGTAAACACAAAATGGGTAAAGAACATGGCCCACCTTGCCTAGACGAGGATTCAGTCTCTAGCTTCCCGCCTCCCAGCGGTTCATGGTCTGGACAACGCAATCCATCATGGCACCGAGATGATGTAGCATTGCCGCGTGTTCCGGGGTACTTGCTCCAGCGGTCTCCATGGTTGGTATAAGATTCTGTCAGAATTGTGTGCGTACTGGCAGCGAAGTCAGGTGCAGGAGAGCAGAGATTTGTGAACAGGCGCACACTTTATTTAGGCAAAAGTGCAAAACAAGCAAAACAGTCACAAGAATTATGTTAACAATAAACATCTTCGTGAAAAATAACACGGAAAAAAACAAGCCAGTCTGGCGCATCAACAATACACACGTAAAATTAACAATCTACACAAATACATGATGGGGAACAGAGGAATAAATACATGTAGATTGATTGGGAATGAAACCAGGTGTGCAGGGAACAAGACAAAACAAATGGATACATGAAAATGGACTTCGGTGGAAGTCGTGACAGAAACATTTGACCCAAGTTAAACAATTTAAAGACAATGCTACAAAATACTAATTTTCATTACATTTCATTATAGTACAACGGTTGATTTGTCTAATCTTAGCAATTCTTCTTAGCTAGCTACATAGCTGTCCTTGTATCAGAGATAATTGCATAATTATCGTATTTCGTCGCCCTAACGTAGCCTTCACTGCTATTCGCCCAGGAGCTAGCAAGCGCTAGCTAACGCACACAGATTAGCATCACTGTAGTGCTATTCACTCAACTCAACGACTTGATTAGTCTAGTGTTAGCTAGCTACATAGCTGTCTTTATTTCCAAGATAATTGTGTAGTTTAGTGTGTGTAGCCTTGGAGTGATTATCTTAATTCACTGAGGTTCGCTAGCCAGCTATTTGTCGTCCTTAACGTAGGAGACTCTGCTAGCTAGCCAACAGCTAACAGCTAACAGCTAGCCAACGTCTACTGTTTCGAATTCAATCACCGGTCAGTTAGTATCACATTTTCATTTCATTTCATTACAGTACAACGGTTTGATTTGTTTGATCGTAGCTAGCTACATAGCCGTCTTTGTTTCAAAGATAATTGTGTAGTCTAGAGCGATTTCCTAGGTTAGCTAGCCAGCTATTGTCGTTCTTTAACGCAACGTAACGTAAACAACACTGCTAGCTAGCCAGCTAGCCCCCGTATAGTAGCACTGTAGAAACTATTACACTCAACGGAACGACTTGATTAGTGTAGTGTCAACAACGCAGCCACTGCCAGCTAGCCTACTTTAGCAGTACTGTATCATTTTAATCATTTTAGTCAATAAGATTCTTGCTACGTAAGCTTAACTTTCTGAACATTCGAGACGTGTAGTCCACTTGTCATTCCAATCTCCTTGCATTAGCGTAGCCTTTTCTGTAGCCTGTCAACTATGTGTCTGTCTATCCCTGTTCTCTCCTCTCTGCACAGACCATACAAACGCTCCACACCGCGTGGCCGCGACCACCCTAATCTGGTGGTCCCAGCGCGTACGACCCACGTGGAGTTCCAGGTCTCCGGTAGCCTCTGGAACTGCCGATCTGCGGCCAACAAGGCAGAGTTCATCTCAGCCTATGCCTCCCTCCAGTCCCTTGACTTCTTGGCACTGACGGAAACATGGATCACCACAGATAACACTGCTACTCCTACTGCTCTCTCCTCGTCCGCCCACGTGTTCTCGCACACCCCGAGAGCTTCTGGTCAGCGGGGTGGTGGCACCGGGATCCTCATCTCTCCCAAGTGGTCTTTCTCTCTTTCTCCCCTTACCCATCTGTCTATCGCCTCCTTTGAATTCCATGCTGTCACAGTTACCAGCCCTTTCAAGCTTAACATCCTTATCATTTATCGCCCTCCAGGTTCCCTCGGAGAGTTCATCAATGAGCTTGATGCCTTGATAAGCTCCTTTCCTGAGGACGGCTCACCTCTCACAGTTCTGGGCGACTTTAACCTCCCCACGTCTACCTTTGACTCATTCCTCTCTGCCTCCTTCTTTCCACACCTCTCCTCTTGACCTCACCCTCTCACCTTCCCCCTACTCACAAGGCAGGCAATACGCTTTGACCTCATCTTTACTAGATGCTGTTCTTCCACTAACCTCATTGCAACTCCTCCAAGTCTCCGACCACTACCTTGTATCCTTTTCCTCTCGCTCATCCAACACTTCCACACTGCCCCTTACTGATGGTATCGCGCCGTCCCAACCTTAAATATATCTCCCCGCTACTATCTCCTCTTCCATCCTATCATCTTTCCTCTGCTCAAACTTTCTCCAACCTATCTCCTGATTCTCCCTCCTCAACCCTCCTCTCCTCCCCTACTGCATCCTTGACTCTCTATGTCCCTATCCTCCAGAGCCGGCTCGGTCCTCCCCTCCCGCTCCGTGGCTCGACGACTCCTTGCGAGCTCACAGAACAGGGCTCAGACATCGGCGAAATGGAGGAAAACTATCCCTGCGGACCTGGCATCCTTTCACTCCCTCCTCTCTACATTTTCCTCCTCTGTCTCTGCTGCTAAAGCCACTTTCTACCATTCTAAATTCCAAGCATCTGCCTCTAACCCTAGGAAGCTCTTTGCCACCTTCTCCTCCCTCCTGAATCCTCCCCCTCCCTCCTCCCTCTCTGCAGATGACTTCGTCAACCATTTTGAAAAAGAAGGTCGACGACATCCGATCCTCGTTTGCTAAGTCAAACGACACCGCTGGTTCTGCTCACACTGCCCTACCCTATGCTCTGACCTCTTTCTCCCTCTCTCTCCAGATGAAATCTCGCGTCTTGTGACGGCCGGCCGCCCAACAACCTGCCCGCTTGACCCTATCCCCTCCTCTCTTCTCCAGACCATTTCCGGAGACCTTCTCCCTTACCTCACCTCGCTCATCAACTCATCCCTGACCGCTGGCTACGTCCCTCCCGTCTTCAAGAGAGCGAGAGTTGCACCCCTTCTGAAAAAACCTACACTCGATCCCTCCGATGTCAACAACTACAGACCAGTATCCCTTCTCTCTTTTCTCTCCAAAACTCTTGAGCGTGCCGTCCTTGGCCAGCTCTACCGCTATCTCTCTCAGAATGACCTTCTTGATCCAAATCAGTCAGGTTTCAAGACTAGTCATTCAACTGAGACTGCTCTTCTCTGTATCACGGAGGCGCTCCGCACTGCTAAAGCTAACTCTCTCTCCTCTGCTCTCATCCTTCTAGACCTATCGGCTGCCTTCGATACTGTGAACCATCAGATCCTCCTCTCCACCCTCTCCGAGTTGGGCATCTCCAGCGCGGCCCACGCTTGGATTGCGTCCTACCTGACAGGTCGCTCCTACCAGGTGGCGTGGCGAGAATCTGTCTCCTCACCACGCGCTCTCACCACTGGTGTCCCCCAGGGCTCTGTTCTAGGCCCTCTCTTATTCTCGCTATACACCAAGTCACTTGGCTCTGTCATAACCTCACATGGTCTCTCCTATCATTGCTATGCAGACGACACACAATTAATCTTCTCCTTTCCCCTTCTGATGACCAGGTGGCGAATCGCATCTCTGCATGTCTGGCAGACATATCAGTGTGGATGACGGATCACCACCTCAAGCTGAACCTCAGCAAGACGGAGCTCCCTCTTCCTCCCGGGGAAGGACTGCCCGTTCCATGATCTCGCCATCACGGTTGACAACTCCATTGTGTCCTCCTCCCAGAGCGCTAAGAACCTTGGCGTGATCCTGGACAACACCCTGACGTTCTCAACTAACATCAAGGCGGTGTCCCGTTCCTGTAGGTTCATGCTCTACAACATCCGCAGAGTACGACCCTGCCTCACACAGGAAGCGGCGCAGGTCCTAATCCAGGCACTTGTCATCTCCCGTCTTGATTACTGCAACTCGCTGTTGGCTGGGCTCCCTGCCTGTGCCATTAAACCCCTACAACTCATCCAGAACGCCGCAGCCCGTCTGGTGTTCAACCTTCCCAAGTTCTCTCACGTCACCCCGCTCCTCCGCTCTCTCCACTGGCTTCCAGTTGAAGCTCGCATCCGCTACAAGACCATGGTGCTTGCCTACGGAGCTGTGAGGGGAACGGCACCTCAGTACCTCCAGGCTCTGATCAGGCCCTACACCCAAACAAGGGCACTGCGTTCATCCACCTCTGGCCTGCTCGCCTCCCTACCACTGAGGAAGTACAGTTCCCGCTCAGCCCAGTCAAAACTGTTCGCTGCTCTGGCCCCCAATGGTGGAACAAACTCCTCACGACGCCAGGACAGCGGAGTCAATCACCACCTTCCGGAGACACCTGAAACCCCACCTCTTCAAGGAATACCTAGGATAGGGTAAGTAAGGGTAAGTAATCCTTCTCACCCCCTTCTCCCCCAAAAAAGATTTAGATGCAAGTGGCTGTTCCACTGGATGTCATAAGGTGTATGCACCAATTTGTAAGTCGCTTCTGGATAAGAGCGTCTGCTAAATGACTTAAATGTTAATGTATGTTAAATGTTAATTGAGTGTATATAAGCTTCTGACCCAGTGGGAGAATGTGAAGAAATAAATAAAAGCTGAAATAAATAATTCTCTCTACTATTATTCTGAAATTTCACATTCTTAAAATTAAGTGGTGATCTATAACTGACCTAAGACAAGGGAATTTTTACTAGGATTAAATGTCAGGAATGGTGTAAACTGAGTTTAAATGTATTTGGCTAAGGTGTATGTAAACTTCCGACATCAACTGTATGTTCCTTTGCTAAACTGAAAGCCCGAACCACTGCATTTTTAACCATGGCAAGGTGACTGTTAATGTGATCGAATATAAACAGTCCTGGTTGTTCTCCCTCCGTAAGGTAATCAAACAGGCAAAACTTCAGTGCAGAGACAAAAGTGGAGTACGCAATTCAGCGGCTCCAGACCGCGAGACGACATATGTGGCAGGGTCTACAGACAATCCGCACCGGATTACAAAGGAAAACCAGCCATGTCACAGACACCCAGACATCTTGCTCCTGACAAGCTAAACACCTTCTTAGCCCGCTTTGATGATAACACAGTGCCGTCGTATGTGGCCTGCTCGCAAGTACTGTGTGCTCTCGTTCTCTGTGGCCGAAGTGAGTAAGACATTTAAGCGTGTTAACTCTCCACAAGGCTGCCGACCCCACGGCATCTCTAGCGCGTCCTCCAATGCATCGCATGAACCAACTGGCTGGAGTGTTTACAGACATATTCAAGTCTTTCCCTATCCCAGTCTGCTGTCCCCACTTGCTTCAATATGTCCACCATTGTTCCTGTACCCAAGAAAGGAAAGCTAACTGAAGTAAATTGCTATCGCCCATGTAGCACTCACTTTTGTCATCCATGATGTGCTTTCAGAGACTGGTTAAGGATCATATCACCTCTACCTTACCTGATACTCTAGACCCACTTCAATTTGCTTGTCGCCCCAATAGATCCACAGACGATGCAATCGCATTATTTGCCCTTTACACTGCCCTATCCCATCTGGACAAGAGGAATACCTATATAAGAATTCTGTTCATTGACTATAGCTCAGCCTTCAACCACACATAGTACCCTTCAAACGCTCATCGTTAAGCTCCGGGGCCTTGGGTGCAGACACTGCCCTGTGCAACTGGGTCCTGGACTTCCTGTGGGCTGCCCCTGGTGATGAAGGAAGGGAAACAACACCTCCACTTCACTGATCCTCCACACAGGGGCCCCACGAGGGTGCATGCTTAGCCCCTCATGTACTCCCTGGTCACCCATGACTGCGTGGCTACACACGCTTCCAACTCAATCATCAAGTTTGCAGACATACCCAACCATGGTAGGCCTGATTGCCAGCAATGAGACGGCCTACAGGGAGGAGGTGAAGGCCCTTAGTTGGTGGTTGCCAGAAAAATAACCTCTCCCTCAGCGTCAACAAAATGAAGGAGCTGATCATGGACTTCAGAGAAAAGCAGAGGGAAGTAGCCCCTATCCACATTGAAACAGGACTGCAGTGGAGAAGGTGGAAAGCTTCAAGTTTCTCGGATCACTGACGATCTGAAATGGTCCACCACACACGAGGTTGAAGAGAAATTTGTCTTGCCACTAAGACCCTCACAAGGCTTACACAGATGCACAGTTGAGAGCATCCTGTCGGGCCTGTATCGCCGCCTGGTACGGCAAACCTGCCCACCTAACCTAAATGAAAGGAAAAATACATTGTGAGGCAAAATTATGAATGATATCACTTTTGGTAAATACTTTCTAATGGGTTAATGACCTTAGATTTGAGCATCTGTGGCCTCCATTTTAGAGCGTTCTAATATACCTAAAGTGTATCATCGGTCATATCATCAGTGAGTGTTACTACTCCTACTGGTGGCACAACGTTATCACTCATGGTGAAAGAAAAAAAGACAAACCCAGGTCAAACCATTTTGAATCATATTCGTCCAAATACAATATTTTGAAGGAGTAGGCTGTCATTACTAGCAATGCAAAGGAGAGGTCCTTGGCAAGTGCACAA
>NC_068440.1:11874411-12039411 GCF_023373465.1 Oncorhynchus keta
GCAACGTTCCCTCTGGGACTGGCACCCAGAATAAATATTAGCCCACAGAGAGAAGCATGAGATGAACTTCACTCTAGAGTAGTGGTCACCTACTGGTCAATCCAAGGCATTCCTAGTCAAACATTTCAGGAAAAAAAAAAAAAAAAACGCACCATTTCATGGTGTCTAAAGGTTCAAATCAATTGCACTATAGGCCTACCGCTGGCCAATCGGATGGCTCAGATTACAGTTTCTGCAGTAACGTAGCAGGCAAAAAAAGAAAGCTACCGCAAAGTTTATACTGTGGGATTTAAAAAAAAATATGCAAAACCATGACTAGAGAGAGACTCAACACATAGAGCTGCTGTTTTTTTTATGAGTGAGTTCATGTTTAAATTCTTACTCAGCACTGTCAAACACTTGTAAGCCATAAAATGCACATTCTTCCCATTTCCACTCAGTGCTCCAACAAGCACCGCAGCAGCAATGAATGAGTAGGAAAGTGTACCTATAGGCTTGCGTTGTTGTTATTATTATTCGCAGATTGGGGCATTTTTAGTATCGAGAAATATTTCACTTTCTCTGTTCATAGGAGTAACATGAATTTATGCATGAAGCAGAAATGATGCGGTGCGACTCGAGCTTTGCCATCAGCTAGAAGAATGTGTCCCTTTTTGGTCAGTCAGTGGAGGAAAGGGAGAGCAGAGGGATGTTGACAGGCGGACCCTCAGTCTGCTGCTCTCTCCCTCTGCTGACCATCAGACGTAGGCACAATCAGCCCAGTAAAATACAAATAAAAAAGCTAATTATTTAGTTGTGCCTTTACAAGTAATACAACTGATATATTACATGTGTTATCATATAGCCTACCTCAAATTTTAAAATATACTTTAATTTTTTTTTTTAAATGGCCTGAACAACAATGCATTGGCAGGGCAACTCATTGCTTCAGTACTCTTTAATTGGTTAATGTTACACAGGCGTACATTTAAGTCATGTGTAAAAAATTATCTGAGTGGCATTTTGACTCAGAAAGTGATCTTGACTCAGAAAAGTTTGGTGACCACTGTTCTAGAGTTTTCCCTGTTAAAACTATAAACGTTTCCCTTTACTGTGGTAGTTGTGATCTAATCAACGGAATATTAGCCACTTTCAATGCAACATACTGAAACAAAAAACTTTGCAAGAGATTTCATTGTAATAAACATACAACGCAGAACGCACTGCTACCACTGAGACTAAGTAGTGAACACACACACAGGCAGTCACAGGCACTCACCTGCCGAAGGCAAAGACGATGGTGAGCAGGGGCACCATCTTGAGCAGGTCCTGGCTGATGTAGGTGGCCATGACGGCCAGCTGCAGGAAGTAGAGTAGGAAGAGGGAGAGCGAGTCGCCCACGTAGTGCCGGTGGACTGCCACCTCCCGGCTCTCCTCCCCCACCTTGGCCTCATAGAGGGGTGTTAGGGCGCCGTAGCGCAGCCGCGCCAACCCCTGCACCAGCACACCTGGAAGAGGGGGTGGGAGGGGAGGGAGGAGAAGAGATGGGTGGAGGGAAGAGGAAGACAGTGCAAGGGGGGGGGGGACCAAGAAAGAGGAAGATTGGGAGAGTACCAAAAAAGTGATACAAACATTAGCATTGCCCAGAGTAAAGTAGTAACACACATTTAGTCTATTCAATAATCTCTAATAGGTGATAACATATCACAGCCCAACCCTAATAGTCCACAGTCTTACCTAGCATAATGGGTATGACAGCAAAGAAGGAGCAGCGCAGTGTGTACACCAGCCTGAGAGGGGCGCTGTCCAGGAGTGGGGCATCAAAGGGCAAAAGGGCATAGCCGCCCCACACAAGTAGAGGGAAGAGAACAGCTGCAGCACCAATGCCCAGGCCAAGTTTCAGAACATCCCCACAACTACCACCACACATATCTAAATAACAGAGAAATCTGGGTTCAATAAAACTACAGCCAAACCTGGGGAAAATTGTGTTTGTAAAATACAATAACTCAAAGTATTAATTTAAAAAAATGAAACAGCCATCTTTTTGGTCGATGACGATAGGAAGTATATGTAGATTTCTTATTATGCTGCCTCAAATTTTACATGACAATTTTCATACCAATTTCTCACAACAGGAAAGAGATTCATTTTTACATTTTATTCACTTAGCTGACACTCATATCCAGAGCGACTTTCATCTTCATATAGCAAGGTGGGACAACCACATATCACAGTAAGTACTTTTTCCCACAATAAAGTAGCTATCAGGGGTGAGGAGAGGGTGCTGTGGGATTATTTCAGATACTCTTTTGAAGAGTTAGTTTTTCAGATGTTTTCGGGAGATGGGCAGGAACTCTGTTGTCCTAGCTTCAGGGGGAAGCTGGTTCCACCATTGAGGTGTCATTAGAGCTAAAAACATGTCTAATCAGAGGGGAAAAGATCAGAAAACGATTATGTAACCTACATTTTTTTAGAATCCAGTTGTGTTGATATACCATTTATTGAACATTTTACATGATGACAAATGTTTTTTTTTCTTCATAGGAATGTACTTGAATCCCTACACTGATTAGAACTTAAATGGAACTGACCCCAATTAGTATTAATGGTATTGGTCCAGCACTGGTACATACGTGTGTAGTTGTCCGGCTCCTCTGTCCACTGTGGGTAGTAGAGTACTGGTGGGGCCGTTGGTGTCTGGGGCTCTAAGAAAGGTCTCTTCTCAGTATCCATCTCTCCATATTTGCTATTTTCGAGTGGGAATTCCTCCCGGTTGCTAGATGGACGAACTATCACTGTCGGAGTGAAGACCTGCGCAACCTTCTCTGGCATCCAATTCACTGGGCCTTCCTCCGCCTCTTCTTCATCATCTGCAAGCGAACCATCCATTTCCTCACCTTGGCCTCCCTCCAACTCATCTCTCCATCTCTCTCCCTCTGGCATGCTCTCTCTCCATTTTGCCTTTTGCTCACTCTCTGGCTGGCTCTCCTGTCCCTCCAGAAGCTCTGTGCTCCCTCCTATTCTCTCTGCCTCCCTCTCCTCCTCATCTTCAGCTCCCTCGCTCTCGGACACCACACCTCCTTTCTCCCCCTCTCCGTCTCCCAGCCACAGCAAAGTGCTAGGCTCCAAGGCAGCGGAGCTGGTTTCCTTTTTCGCCTCTTGCTTCTTCTCTTGCTCCTCTTCCCCCTTCTCTTTTTCCATCCCCCTGTGCTCTAGGCCCTGTTGTTCCGTTCCAGGTGTTTGAGGTCCTGCAGCAGTAGACCCACTAGTTTTAGAAGGCCCTCCGGCTCTGTCTTCATCTGGATTTAATGTCAGGTGCATGGACATCACTGTTTCTCACCTGTCTCTCTCTATCTGTATGATATTCCTGTCTGGGCTGTGCAATTATTGGCCAGTGTGTCTTCCTGCAAAGTGACTATTTACTTTTCAGTTTCAAGATTTACAATTATATTCCATAAAACAAGTTGGTGCCAAACCTCATTATCATAAGGTCAAGTTCTATTCATTCACCTGAAAGGGAAGAGTGATAAAACAATGGTTTGCAGGCACACAGTAAAACAATCCATTTGATAAGCTAATGAGCTGAGAGTCATCAGTGAGCATTGAACTTTGAATCTTTAAAATGGATGAAGTGTACCTTCCTCTACGGAATGCGATTTATCAACATTCTAAAGCCCACTGCACGCACGAGAGACATATTGATTTATATTCTACTACTAGTAGCCTACCAATGAGATGCAGTTCTTTAATAATGAAAAACCCATTCCTACTTTAATATAGGCGTAGTACGGAAACGGATTACTTTAAAAATAAGCTATGTCGCAATAACTTGTTTTGTGGGTCTGGTTTAGAGTATCTGATTTTGCGACAACATTGCGTTCTCCGTTTCCGCACTATGTCCATATCGCAAAAACGTTTTTGTGGGTCTCTGGTCTCCAGATACTGGACCTTATCCTACCTATCCAGTGCCATTAAATCCATGACATAAGGAACTTTGAACTGATGTACTTAGTCGTAGTTAAGACTGACTTACCCGACGTCTAGGCTGCATGCTGCTCCATAAGATTAAAACAGTAAAAACATGGAATTGGCCCAGGAAGTGTTTTTCAGATTTGTGTCGTAATGTGAAACTCGAGTATGGTTGAGTTGTTTGACAGGTGCGGCAAGGTAAATCGTTGCAGGAAAGTTTTTGTGGTTAATCATATCATGTGATAACTCCACCCACGATGACGTTTCGTTTTGTAGTAGGCCACAGTGCACATTTTTTTTATTTATTATTATTATTATTTTTTTAAACAATGGCGATGCCTCTCATAATTAGGCTGTATTGGCTACCCATAATTGTATTATAGCACTGCCTATTTCATTGTCTAAATACATATTAAATACATGCTCTCAAAATAGGTTTTCCTCGCATTTATAATAATTACACTATTCAAACATAGATTTTCATAAATCGCAGGAAGGTTTATTACTATACCGCTCGTCACTAGTCTATCGACAGTCTACTGTACAAGGAGGAGACTGTCCCACTGCGCTCCTGTAATACATACTGGGACGGCAGGGAGCCTGGTGGTTAAAGAGCGTTGGACTATTAACTGAAATCAGTTAACCCACTGTTCATAGGCCGTCATTGAAAATGTGTTCGTGACTTACCAAGTCAAATAAAGGTCAAATAAAAAAAATACTGACGTGCTGCACGTTTGCCTCCACGGCGAAACGGAACAATTGTATTTTTATTTAAACAGGGAGTCATATTGAGATTAAACATCTATTTTACAAGAGAGCCCTGTATACATTACAATAAAAACAGAATAATACAACACACACATGTGTGTATAAAACAATATAATTCAGCACACAATGACAAAATAAACACTATTTTGAAAAACGTTTCAAAGAGCGAATCATATTCGTTCATGTACTTCTTATTAGCCAATAGTAGACGCCATGCCTTCATCAAAGGTGGTCTCCTTCTGAAACTTGCATCTGTTACAGTGATCTATAAATCTGTTGTCATGTTTGCTTGCCACGATGGAGCATCATATTCCATATTATTAGAAATCTTGTAAAATTAACAGATTTATGCATTTGTGATATATTTTTGATTAGAAACTGGGTGGTTCGAGCCCTGAATGCTGATTGGCCTACAGCCGTGGTATATCAGACTGTATACCACAGGTATGACAAAACATTTAGTTTTACTGCTCTAATTACGTTGGTAACCAGTTTATAATAACAATAAGGCTCCTCGGGGGTTTGTGATATATGGCCAATATACCACACCTAAGAGTTGTGCATAAGAACAGCCCTTAGCAGTGGTATATTGGTCATATACCACACCTCCTCGGGCCTTATTGCTTATTTACCTCATAGACCTTAGGATGGGTAGCCTGTTTAGAGAAGTCAACTCTGGCACTATTCTAACTTCGTCTGCACACATTGGTGGAATTTACAGGTTGATACCCATCTGCATGTGCTCTATGGCAATTCTGGAAACTGATGATGTTTTTTTCAAGCTAGCTAGCTACTATTTTAGCTAATCACAAGTGCAGTACGTGGTTAGCTAGCTAGCTAGCAATGTCAATAGTTGTGGCTAGCTATCGTACATTCAAGCTGAAATAGCCAGGCTAACAATACGGAGAAGAGTGGTGTTTTGGTGCACAAAGCAGAGGGTGCAGCGAAAGTGAGCGAGGAGAGGGTGTGGCCCACAGTTGACTGCAACAACCATTGACAGCCAGCTAATGTTATAGACAGCAAGAGCAAGACATAATTATAAATTCACTATTCTATTGATGCCACATAGCTGGGAATACAGATATGCATCTGTTGGTCATAGATAACTTTACAAAACATTGGGCCTCAGGCTCTCGTTACGGTATTTTTGTGCATTCAAATTGTCATCGATAAAGTGCAATTGTGTTTGTTGTCTATAGTTTATGCCTGCCCATACCATAACCAAATTGCCAACATGGGGTACTCTGTTCACAACGTTGACATCAGCAAACCGCTTGTCGACACAACACCATACACGTGGTCTGCGGTTGTGAGGCCAGTTGGATGTCCTGTCAAATTATCTAAAATGATAATGCCACAGATGTCTCAAGTTTTCAAGGAGGGTGCAATTGGCATGTTGACTGCAGGAATGTCCACCAGACCTGTTGCCAGAGGATGTAATGTTAATTTCTCTACCGTGAAAAAACTACACATTTTAGAGTGGCCTTTTGACCCCCAGCACAAGGTGCACCTGTGTAATGATCATGCTGTTTAATCAGCTTCTTGAAATGTCACACAGATGGCTCGCTGAATGTCTCTTAAAGGTCACAGATTGAGTAAACATGTCATGTTGAAGGTTTTTACAAAGTTTGCCACAATTACAGTGTACATCTTTAGGTATGACAGGGACATAAATGAGAGGTGCTAGAGGTGCTTATCATTGAAGTAAGAGGATAACTACAGGGGTAGATATAGATTGAAAAACACGGTTGGTTACATTTAAATACTGCATAAACATCCTCTCTGTCCAATCTACTAGTCTATGAGCCTGGGAAGGATCCCACTGCTCTCACGTGGTGCGTCTGTCTGTTTGTGTGTGTGCCTTCCTGCCTGTGTGTGTGTGTGTGTGTGTGTTTCCCTCAAACCTTGTCTATGTGTATGAAGTAAATAACTTTTCTTTGCAGGGAGGGCAATGTAATGGTGCCCAAAGAGAGCCTGCCAACAAATGACTCCTTCCTCCCAGACCTGGACAAGCTAGACGTATGACACACAAACACCATGCACACTACGTCTCTTTCCTAACGTTTAAAAAAAAGAAGATAGCCCAAAAACATCCCCTAGCCTTTAACCCCTTAGCCGATTGCATGTCTGAAGGAACCAGATAGGTGTAAACAATATTGCCCGAAACTCCCTGTATCCCGTTGGAAGGCTAGGTGGAGCCGCCTCCATATTACTTACACCGGTCCAATAATTTCTGTTCTTCAAACACCAAAGGATTTGGGGCTCAGTGCAAGAAAATTGGAGTTGTTGTTGGACCAGGCATAACATTTCTCATTCAAGTGTCTCATTCTGACAGTTAATTTTATGTCCAGAAGGGGGAGATATTGGCTGAGGTTGATTTGGACCCAACTCCAGTGCCTCACTGTTCCGGTAAGGGTCGAAAACAAAGCATTTTGCCACAGTGCAGGTGCTCTGTGGGAACAAAAAAAAGGTGATTTATAAGTTCGCATACTATTATGGGTGTAAACCTGTATGACCAGAAATGTGGTCAGAGGATCAGACCAAGAAACGAGCGGTTCTCTGTCACTGACACACTTCCTTTTCACCGAACCGAGTTTCCTGTGTAGGGGCGGTTGCCATGGAGACGGTGAACAGCGGCATGGAGCCTACCGGCTGGAGAGCAATGTGAGGGTATGGTCAGACTTCTTGAGGAGCCACCTGCACCCTCACACACTCTGTCATCCACGAGTACAACCACGATGGGTGAGAGCAAATAGTAACAGACAAAAATAGTAACAGCCAAAGATGCACACCCAAAGAGTTGACGAGGTGGAGAACAGATAATGGACTTGAAATATTATTAAGAAAGTCACATACGCTACATTATTCTCAGTGCCTTTCTTAGGGTACATAGTCATATTGTGTGGCTGGGTCGACAATTATTTTACAGAGTACGTTATCCGCCTACCGTAGAGGTAAAAACATTAAAGACAGTGTTGTCCAATCAGACATCAGCCAAGGCGCAAACAAGCCCAGCCTCCTGCATATTCCCCCGCAACAACAGGTGTGGCAATTGTACTCAATGCCAGTACACCAAACGTATGACCGGGTCGAGACATACAAATCTACAGTACCATCCATTGTAATTCTCGCAATGTGATCTATGTGATTCGCTGCCTGTGCGGCTTATTTTACGTTGGAGTTACGCACTAGGTGGCAACATTGACCACAGCCTGAGTACCAACCTGTATGATCTACCAGGCTGTCTTCCATTAGCACCACCAGCTGAAGAGAGTTTTCTACCTAATTGTCTTCCCCATGCCCTATATGAACTTGTCCATTCCCTTTGTGATTATTCTGAAGGTCTTTTAATCTTGTCTAATAAAACGATGTATTGGTAAACGAGCTGTGCGCCTTTTCCTGTCCAATGATGTCCACACAGAGTGCGTTTCCCATATACCACAGCAGAACTAACTTGGAATTCTTAGGAAAATAACTTCATTTTGGCATTGTGTCGCTAGGGAGGCCCACAATCTGGAAGTGTTTGGCCAGGGGGAGGCTCTGCTCCAGGGCTCAGTGCTGGAGGATCTATAGGACAGACTCCACTTCTTCATAGAGGGCTACCTACAGGTAACTGACTGGTGATCCTCTACCATGATTCTCCATTACGGGTTATCACCAACCCTCATTCTGCAAAAGTACAAGACTGGAATATCTAAAAAAGAACCATATCCACCCAAATATACTTTGTTCTTTACAAAGGCCCCATTTGGTACAATCACTCCTTGAATGACTGATTTTAATCAGTTTGTCATCTCTTCTTTCTCCCTTCCTTCTGCCATCCCTCTCCCTCCCAGGGGTTCCAGGTGCTGTGTGACCTGGCCGATGGCTTCTCCGGCCTGGGTTCAAAGGTCACTGAGATGCTGCAGGACTCCTATGGGGGACGGGGCATCCTGAGCTGGGAACTTGCACCTGTTAGTCACCCAGACACAGTGAGTGACGAGGCAGGTTGTTTGCAGTGTATTTTCAGGCAGTTCCTCGGTTAGCGCTGTTTTTTTCGACAGGGTCATGTTCATCAGGGCACACAATGAAAAACGCTTTGCAACGGAAAATGAGCATTTCTTATTGGCCAAGTCCAGGTCATCCCTTCCTGTTTCAATCAGCTTTCTTCCGTTTGGTGCCTAATGAACATGACCCAGGTGTTTGGCATGTAATGCCATTGCTCTTATTCTCCGTAAGCTTGCAGATAGAAATGTCATTCATAGAGCTCAGCTGAGATCTGCGGTTGTCTTGTTTTTATTTCACAATTTGCTACAGATTTAATGGCTATAATGTAATAAGGTTGTCCGTCTCTTGTCGGGTGTTGTGAATAAGTACAGCTGCCAAAGCGCTCGTATAGTGCTATGACATTGTGTAGCTTTCCTCGTACCCTGATGAAGACGCTCTACCACCTGTTGAACTACTCCTTAGGCATGGTCCACATGGCCAATAACAGCTCATTCTTCTGCCTTTTGACCCTGAAAGGTGGGCTGGGCAGACGGCCCGCCCAACCCCCCTCCTTCTCCCACCTCAACTACGGCATGATTCAGACAGACACCACTCTCTTTCTCTCATCTATCATCAATCAAACGTATTTATAAAACCCTTCTTACATCAGCTGATGTCACAAAGTGCTGTACAGAAATCCAGCCTAAAACCCCAAACAAATGAGTGGATTTGGCTATTTCAGCCACACCCGTTGCTGACAGGTGTATAAAATTGAGCACACAGCCATGCTATTTCCATAGACAAACATTGGCAGTAGAATGGCCTTACTGAAAAACTCAGTGACTTTCAATGTGGCACCATCATAGGATACCACCTTTACAACAAGTCAGTTTGTTGAATTTCTGCCCTGCTAGAGCTGCACCTGTAAGTGCTGTTATTGTGAAGTGGAAACGTCTAGGAGCAATAACGGCTCAGCCGCGAAGTGGTAGGCCACACAAGCTCACAGAATGGGACCACCGAATGTTGAAGCGCGTACGAATCGTCTCAACACACTACTGAGTTCCAAACTGCCTCTGGAAGCAACGTCAGCACAAGAACTGTTCGTCGGGAGCCGTATGAAATAGGTTTCCATGGCCGAGCGGCTGCACACAAGCCTAAGATCACAATGTGCATTGCCAAGCGTCAGCTGGAGTGGTGTAAAGCTCGCCACCACTGGACTCTGGAACAGTGGAAACACCTTCTATGGAATAATGAATCACATTTCACCATCGAAGTCCGACGGACTAATCTGAGTTTGACGGATGACGGGGGAAATGCTACCTGCCCCAATGCATAGCGCCAACTGTAAAGTTTGGTGGATTAGGAATAATGGCCTGGGGCTATTATTCATGGTTCGGGCAAGGCCCCTTAGTGAAAGGAAATCTTAATGCTACAGCATACAATGACATTCTAGAGAATTCTGTGCTTCCAACTTTGTGGCAACAGTTTGGGGAAGGCCCTTTCCATTTTCAACATGACAATGTCCCTGTGGCCAAAGCGAGGCCCATACAGAAATGGTTTGAGATCGGTGTGGATGAACTTGACTGGCCTGCACAAAACCCTGACCCTATCGAACACCTTTGGGATGAATTGAAACGCCGACTGCGAGCCAGGCCCAATGGCCCAACATTCGTGCCTGACGTCAATAATGCTCTTGTGGCTGAAGGGAAGCAAGTCCGCGCTGCAAGGTTCCAACATCTAGTGGAAAGCCTTCCCAGAAGAGTGGAGGCTGTTATAGCTGCAAAGGATGGAACAACTCCATATTAATTTTGGAAATAGATGTTCGATGAGCAGGTGTGCACATACTTTTGGTCATGTAGTGTATATAGACTCGATTGAGCTGTAGTGCAAATGATTGACATCGCTCTCTCCCCTTGTTGCTTGAGAGGATTTTTTTTTGTATGCCACCCCTAAGATGTCCGACAACCCCAGAAATGTGTCTTTTTGTCTCCTCCATCCGTCACTCTGGTACCACTCCAGCTCTGTGCTGGCTCTGGCCCTGGACTCCCTCACTGTGCCCTACCGGCTGAGGTACAACAGCGCCTCCATGTGGGAATTTGCCGAAGCACTGGCCGTGTCCGGGAGAAAGGAGAGTGCTGGGTGCTTTCTCTGACCAGATCTCTACTGTATGTCAGAAAATGCTGTATCCCAATGAGCCTAATCTGGTTAGTTAAAAACAAAAAGGTTTAATCAGGTACAAGTACTGGTTGGCTTCAGTTATCCCCCTCAAAGAAACCATTTGAAGGGATCGTCCAGGACACAAGATAATCATTATGTCTTCCCCACATAGCCTACTATAAATTTATCAGGTTTACTGTGTGTGTGAGACATTCAGGTTTTAGTCTGTTCTCTTCCGTTTGGTGCCTAATGAACATGACCGAGGTGTGTGTGTGTGTGCGCGTGTGTGTATGTTTCTCAGGTGGTGGCTGCGTACGGAGCCCTCCCCTTTCCTATGGCGCAGGGCAGCTCTCTCCCTGACACCCTGGGTGACTGCGCAAACACGTTGCTGTGGAAACCCCTATCGGCTTGCCCCGAGCAGGGCGACGGCCATGATTGACCGAAGCTGCACACAAGCTGCTCAAGGGTTTAGAGTTGCAGACTCTGGTTAGGTGAGTCAAAGAACATGGCTGTTATGTTACTATTGCGTTAGGGAATCAAGCCCCAGTAAACTGACCCCGCCCTTCCCACAGATATTCAGCCAGTCCCTGGGTCCCCAGGGCTTTCTGCAGAGTCAGGCCCCTCCATCCAACTGTGATTAAATCTAATCTTGATGTTTCTGGTCCATTTATCTGTGGTTTGTCCCGTATCTCTCACTCTCCGGATCTCTGTCTGCTCTTAACAAAGTCTGTCTCTATCTGACTCGGTCCATGCCTCTGTTTCTGCTATCAAGTTTTATTAGTGGTATGTACAGGATACACATGGTGTACACTTTCCAATGAAATGCTTACTTGCAGGTTCCTTCTCGACAATGCAACAACAATTATAAAATATACCAATATGAACATAACGTAAATGGCTCAGTCGAATGAAATATATATATATGTATATTTTTTTGTATAATATGGGAAGGCAAAATGTATAGTACAATATTTACACATGTATCAGGGAAGGGTGATTGGGGGGCAAGTGTTTTAAATTTGGTAGTAGTATAATAGTAAAGGCCATGTTGTCTGGCTACACAAGTGATTTGTATGTGGATATTCAACCCTTTGTCTTTCTGCCCTTCAGTCAGTTCTATTTCTCTCATTGTGCCCAGATCTCTGCCTCACAATATCTATCATATCTATCACTAAATAATCTATTTTTATGCCTCACTATGCTTGTACCCAACAGTCTCTCATTATTGGCAGGTCCTTCCCTCTAACATTATTTTATTCTCTTCCACAGCGAGGTCCCCTAGTCTCCTCCTCCCAGTGCACACCTCCCTGCACCTGTCTCCGGCCCTGGGCCCGTGGCTGTTGGAGCTGCAGCGTGGTGCCAGCGCCCTGGACCCCCGCCGCATCGCCCCCAGCTTCCTCTCCCGGGGTACTGAGCTGGCCGACTTTCAGGAGTCTCGGGAGCAACTCGGCCTCCTGGTTCGCTGTTACCGCGATGATAGCAGAGGCATGATGCGACGATCGATTGACTGACATCCACAAGAGTCATTTTCTCTTTTCCGTCTTCTGCATTGTTAGCCCAGAACGATTCTGCACACTCCATACCATCCGAATAGATGGGTCTCGATGGACCGCGACTGGAATTGACAGACCCACCCGTCCACATTGTATAGTCACCAGAGGATCAACTCGAGATCATACAGACTCACTTAGACTCGATAAGGATTGGGGATTCTGGTTGGAAACAATGGACTCACTGTTTGAGATGGTGACGGAGAACTGTTACGATAGAATATTGATGTTTTAATTGACAAAAGATAATAGTTGGACAGTGAAACTAAGTCCTTATGAAATAAGAGAGAAAATAGGGTGATGGAATAAGGAAAGGTCGATGAAGGGAGAATATGGTAGGCTACATATGAGAACTGATAGTCACTTCCCCCTCGAGTTTCAGAGTTTATTCACCATGTGCACAGGATACAACAGGTGTAAAACATTAGTGAAATTCTTACTTTGATCTCTTTCCCAACAATGCAGTGATAATATACTTTCAAAAAAAATAAACCACAAGAATGTAAGTGTGTGTACACATAAATGTTAATCATACAAATGTCCAGTTGTCAATAGTTTCCCATATTGGGATAACATAAGATGGCAATCATGGTAAATGTATGCTAGAATCTGTGGCAGTGAGGAAATTAAAAGTGCAATTATGTTTGAAATGTAGTGTTTCTATTCATGTCACTAGCTGGCAGCATTGAAGTATGGACATAACTTCACGGACAGGTAAGAAAAAGCTGTTCCTTTAAGCACCAGCAACACCGAGGTGGATTAAATCCATTACGCATTTAATCTCTGTAAAAAAGTTAAAATCATTAACATTAAGAATCATTTAATGGGGGCAAAACATATTTAAAGATCTGTGTGGCCGCCCCCTTACATCTACAAGCGGTGTTCAATGTTTTGCCTATAGCTTGAAACAATCTTCTCTGTCGTGTCTATTTGTGAGAATCGGGTTCGCTCCAGCCTGAATGACAAAATGGAAAGTATCTGTTAACCACACACCCACAGCTCATTCGGAGGAAGCTGGCCAGAAGCAGTTAACCCCTATCGCGTTTCATATCACCATGACAAGAGATCAAGAGAAGAGAAACTTGCGAGGATTTCAAAAACGAGAGACATAGAATTAGATGTCTAAAGTCTGTCTTCCAGATAGCTATTAGATCAATTATCTTTCACCGACTATGGACAACCTCAACTCCTCCAACACCTCCAGCTTGGACCCTACCTCCCCGGATTCGGGCCGCCTGATTTCGAGCATCGTCCTGGGGTTGTGCTGTGCGTTGGGCCTCCCTGGTAACATAGCTGTCCTGGTGTTCATCCTGCGCGGCTCGTCCCGACGCCCCAATTTTACCCTGTGCCTCATACTGAACCTGGCGTCCTCCGACATCTTATGCCTGGCCACTGTGCCCATGTGGATTTATTCTCTCCTGCACGGCTGGACTCTGGGCAGTGCCACCTGCAAGCTAGCCACCTTCCTGCTCTACCTCAGCCTGTACGCGAACGTGCTAACGGTCACTCTACTCGGTGTCCAGCGCTATCTCCAGGTGTTATACCCGCAAATGTGGAACCGGCTGGGGCGCAAGGGGAAGGCGGCGCTGGTCCTGGCCCTGTGGGGGCTCGCCTGCGCCCTGACTGCACCCGCCGTGACCACTCGCTATGTGGGTGATGGCGAGCTCAAGTGCCGGAGACACAGTGAATCCGATGCTGAAAGAGTAGCGGTCCTCATCTTGGAGACCTTTCTGGGGTTTGTGGTCCCATTCTTTGTGCTGGTCACGTCCTACTGCTGCCTCCACCGGCGGGTGAACCAGACGGCGCTGTTCAACAGCGCCAGGTTGACGCGGCTGGTCACCAGTGTGCTGGTCGCCTTCTTTGTCCTCTGGGTCCCCGTGCACATTGTCAACATGGTGGACATTGCCGGCATGGTGCTGCGGGCTTCCCGGCCAGAGGCGTCGGCAGTGCTGCTGCGCCACAGGAGCGCGGCAGCACGTGTCGTCCGGAGCTTCACCTTTGTCAACAGCTGCCTGGACCCCTTCCTGTACGCCTTCGCCTCACGGAGGAACTGGAAGTAGCCCAAGCGGGAAGCAGGCCACAAAGATCTGATGTCTGAAGTCGTCCTCTGCAGGTGCGACAAAAAGGGATGTGACTGGCATGCCAACCCATAACTCTAACCCTAACCCTACCCATAACCAACCCCCCCTAACCGTAACAAGTCCTTTCACCCCTGCTATTTGTCCTCAACAAAACCCACATTATTTGGTTGCTGAATCTGGGTCTGTATAGCCTGTACTTTCTGTGTATCCATAGATCGCCAAAGGGACTAATCTAGGCTACCCTATCTCCCTTCAAGCTTGACCACTGTTGGTGAAATCCAAAATTATATAGCTTCCGTGAACTTTCTCATGCATAAATAAATTGGTAATGTTTTCATGATTGACTAGATTTTTGGTTTCTCTTGCAGTACACGTACTTCTGCTTTGGTTCAGAGGAGCCCCAATTTCCCACTCTAAAAAATCAACTAGGGCATGTGTTTGATTAGCAAACTAGAAATATGTTTGCATTAAATTAATGAATCGTGTTTATGTTCATTGTTTGTTGTACACGACTCAAAGAAAATCCTGATGAATTAAATTAATTCATGTCAATCCAATGACAATGAGGTCCCTCAATACAATGACTCTGATATGGTTAGCTATTGAGCATGCTCCAAGCCCACCGGATGCACAAAAAGTTCGTAGGAGTGGGACGTTTCATGGACGAATAACCAGGACTTGCAAGAGTACTTTCACCTAATCGTTTGGCATCCTTGATATTAAGCGTAAGTAAATTCAGACATATCTTCATTAATTTATTTAGTTCAATAGGGTGAGTGATAAATAGTTATTCGACATTTTGAGACATTACTCAGGGGGTGTTTAAGTTACTGTCATTCTGAAGTTATTGCGCAACACGTATCCGCGGGCTCATATGTTGCGTTTCCTGCCTAAGAAATACATGTTCATGTATGACTGCGTCTCTCTACCGGCGCCTTGTGATGGCGCTTCAAGTTTTTCAGCTAGGAGCCAGGCTAAATAGCTTAACCAGAGGACCTTTTTTTCTGCCTCTGTAACATCACATTCGCTCATCAGTAGGATCTTTTCCTTTGTATTTGGTCTTCATTGGTCCGTCATAGAAATCATATTTGGCCTATAAAAAAAAAAACATTTTTCAATATTGAATCTATTTAATTAGGTGAAATATTGCATGTTGTTTTTCTGCTCTCTGGTCCTAATATATATATATACTGTTGAGTAACAATCTTCACATTTCAGTGTATGTAATTATAGATATTGTAATACTTATTCACAATAGAAATATTACTTCTGTTGTATAAACTTTAAATAATATCTCTTTTTACCAGATACATCAAAAATAAAGCAGTGTCCTCGTGCTCTGAGATTTGTATGCACCTCCTCGACAATGCATGATAAGTTAATATTTTTGTCTTTTATTATTATCTGTTATCATATTTACACTTGCGTTTGAATGATTTAGCTGAAATGCCATGTAAAATATTTTGTTATCTACTTTATTTTGTATTTGAGGAAATACTGTATTTTTATCATTTGCTAATGCATATTCTTTTTTTCATTTCAGTGACATGTGGCATTGCAAACGTGTCGCCAGGGAGAGTAGTAGGTACAAATACTTAACATTATAAACTACATCATTATGGAAGAAGCCAACATTATCTGTGCATACAGTTGAAGTCAGAAGTTTACATACACTTGGGTTGGAGTCATTAAAACTAGTTGTTCAACCACTCCACGCATTTCTTGTAACAAACTATAGTTTTGGCAAGTCGGTTAGGACATCTACTTTGTGCATGACACAAGTAATTTTTCCAACAATTGTTTACAGACAGTGAAATCTGTATCACAATTCCAGTGGGTCAGAAGTTTACACACACTAAGTTGACTGTGCCTTTTAAACAGCTTGGAAAAGCTTCCAGAAAATTATGTAATGTCTTTAGAAGCTTTTGATAGGCTAATTGACATAATTTGGGTCAATTGGAGGTGTACCTGTGGATGTATTTCAAGGCCTACCTTCAAACTCAGTGCCGCTTTGCTTGTTATCATGGGAAAATCAAAAGAAATCAGCCAAGACCTCAGGAAAAAAATGGTAGACCTCCACAAGTCTGGTTCATCCTTGGGAGCAAAACACCTGAAGGTACCACATTCATCTGTACAAACAATAGTACGCAAGTAAAAAACACCATGGGACCACGCAGCCGTCATACCGCTTAGGAAGGAGACGCGTTCTGTCTCCTAGAGATGGACGTACTCTGGTGCAAAAAGTGCAACTCAATCCCAGAACAACAGCAAAGGACCCTGTGAAGATGCTGGAGGAAACCGGTACAAAAGTATCTATATCCACAGTAAAACAAGTCCTATATCGATATAACCTAAAAGGCCGATCAGCAAGGAAGAAGACACTGCTCCAAAACCGCCATAAAAAAGCCAGACTGCGGTTTGCAACTGCACATGGGGACAAAGATCGTACTTTTTGGAGAAATGTCCTCTTGTCTGAAGAAACAAAAATGGAACTGTTTGACCATAATGACCATCGTTATGTTAGGAGGAAAAAGGGGATGCTTGCAAGCTGAAGAACACCATACCAACCGTGAAGCATGGGGGTGGCAGCATCATGTTGTGGGGCTGCTTTGCTGCAGGAAGGACTGGTGGATGTCACTAAATAGATGAGGGAGGAAAATGATGTGGATATATTGAAGCAACATCTCAAGATATCAGTTAGGAAGTTAAAGCTTGGGTCTTCCAAACGGACAATGAAGCCAAGCATACTTCGATAGTTGTGGCAAAATGGCTTAAGGACAACAAAATCAAGGTATTGGAGTGGCCATCACAAAGCCCTGACCTCAATCCTATAAAATATTTGTGGGTAGAACTGAAAGAGCGTGTGCGAGCAAGGAGGCCTACAAACCTGACTCAGTTACACCAGCTCTGTCAGGAGGAATGTGCCAAAATTCACCCAACTTGTTGTGGAAGGCTACCCAAAACGTTCAAACCAAGTTAAACAATTTGAAGGCAATGCTACCAAATACTAATTGAGTGTATGTATACTTCTGACCCACAGGGAATGTGGGAATGATTGTTGCCTCTGATTATCCTCTGGAACAAGTGGACCAATAATCAGAGGCAACAATCGAAGCAGAGAATAATTTTCATGGGCATTTCCACCAATTCTTTTTTTTTTTTTACTGAGAAAGTCTGTGGCATTGCGTGAGGCCGGTCGTTTTTATCTTTCCATTTGTACTCAAATTGCTATGTTTTACTAAGGAGTTCATGCGCATATCAACTGTACCTCTATCTACATTATTTTGTTGAGCTCGATCGGTACTCTCTACGCATGAAGGAGATCTTTAGACGCAAAGGTGGAGCAGCTAGAAGAAAGACATCTCATGGTTGGCCATCTCCAAGGTTTGTATTAAAATGGTTATGCTTATAAAATGCTTTTTATGCCCCTGTCATTACAATTGCGTGAGCATAATTCTCTATACATATGGTAGGCAAATGTGCCAAGAGGTATGCAGGTTTTCACTTAATCAAAACACTTAATCGTGTGATTCTACTGATTTTATATATATATATATGCCATTTAGCAGACGCTTTTATCCAAAGCAACTTAGTCATGTGTGCATACATTCTACGTATGGGTGGTCCCGGGGATCGAACCCACTACCCTGGCGTTACAAGCGCCATGCTCTACCAACTGAGCTACAGAAGGACCAAAGGGAACCCATTTGATTACATCTGCTTCGGCCAGAGATGAGGTAATTGGTAAACTCACATGGTGAACTATTTGGTCAGAATGAAAAACCACCCTGCGTGTGTGGGGTTGCCTCATTTCGTGTTTTGATTTGGTTGAGATCTTGTGTAGATGTTGAGTACTAGTCTTTTGGGCTCCAGAGACCTAAGTATTGTCTACCACACCAATAACCTTGCTCAAAACTTGCATTTTTCTATCAAGACTGCAGAGTTTTTTTTTCAAACTGCTGCCTAAAATGCTGAATATTGTCAGAATGGGTTCCCTTTTTCCCCCCTCAGGATGACACAATTACATACAAGACGAGCATGTGTCATCAAGTCCTTGAGCACCTTCCTGAATGAAGACCATGAGAAACTTGTGACGGAATATCTGGTGAGTTACTACATACACTAGATGTTACTTCCTTCCCTAGTTCTCCAATGAATGCTTTCAGTGCTCACTGGGATGTCCAACCTTATATTTCATGTTGTAATTAAAAAATAATAATGTATGTATCTGTATTAGTTCTGTACATTTCCAACTGTACGACTTAATTTGTTGACAATTTTATGAAGAAAATGACGTTTGTTTTACAATTGACAATTTTATGCTCAGCAATCAGCATATTTAATTTTGCCTTGCCACACTTTGTCTAGACTCGGAAAATGTATTTATTGTCAGATTTTACTCCACAGAACACAGACCTTGAGTCCAACACTTCCATGGAGCTAACTGTAATGGGAGTGTATGTCATACAGAAGGAGGGTGTGGAGCCTGGAGATGACCCAGAGGACATCGGTGGTTTGGGGAACATTGTGATGGCTTGTGCTCTGTTGTTTGGACTGATATACTGTTTGGACCTAAGCTACCCACCAGAGCTCAAATACACTTTCGAAGTCCTGCAGAAGATTGTTCTAAATCTGGACGTGCAGAGGTTGTTGTCACAATTCCTAAAAAAAAAACATGCTCACTCCAGAAGCTTGAAGAAGACTGATATGCAGATTTTGCAGATCTGCAAAGCAGATTTTTAAAAAAATGTTTAACTTTGAATGTTTAAAATTTGAGCTCATAAAAATGTTCAAAAGGACTATTTAATTTAGTTTGCTCAAAGGAATGAGACTAAGATTGTTGTCTCATAGGTTGAAACGTCTCCTACGTTTGTTTGTGTGTGGGTGGAGCAGACACAGAGCAGTGTTGTTAAACACATGTTAAATAGGAAGAATACATCATTAATGGTTATAGTCTCCTTAAAATGTAGTATTTTTTTATTTACAATCTTTTTTTAAAAAGCATTTTATCAACATGGCAAACAAAATTGCACACGCAACATTACAGTAATTCTTCACTACCTCTGATTGAATTAGTTTTAAAACGGTGTTAAAATGCATATTGCTGCAGTCGTGCACACATCTTTCTGGGTGATTTGTAAACTTTGTTTTTATTTAGGCCAAGTATATTTTGTAGGGTCCAATGTATAATTTATTGCATTTTTATAAATGTGTTTTAAGAAGTTTAATTGTTGCACTTAGAATTTTAAAACTTGAAATGACAGTCATGCTCAAATCCTGAAACATTGTTTTAAGGCTGTTTTCTTAATGAGCCTCTTATTTTGTTGGCAAAATATTCTACATGTATTTGTTACAAAAGTTGGAAGAAATTGTTGAACGTTAACCTTAAATGATAAAAGTACACACATTTTGCAAGACTATGTTTTCTTGAAGCCACTACGTGTAGGATTTGGAAGTGAATACAGCATTCCAAATTGCATAATTATATGGTTAAAATTTGACACAAACAAAATGAGTCTTGGTGAAAATTGGTGCGTTTCATTGAGTGCCGGAAGGAATTTAGTCACTTACTGTTTTAGTCAGTAATGAAGTTAAAAATGACTGCCAGTAGTAACTGACATATTGTGGAGATGTGTAAAAAAAGACTGTAGAGATAATGATGGTAAAGATCTGGTGTAATGTTAGGTCCACAGGAGGTCAGAGTGTCTCTAGTTGCGTAATCCTTCTCGACTGAGTGAACATTGCTTTGGAAGTTCTTTCGTCTCCTACATGCATTGCTGTGGGTGGAACGGTTCTAAAATGTACCTGTTATTTACTCAACTCATTTAATCCTCTTGGTCTCTTCGCTTTGGAGTTTGCGTCAACCATCCTTCAGAACAGTGTGGTTGCAATTAGGACTGTTGGTTTGTATTCTCAGCTGGCATGGAGGTAAATTGAGGCCTGTTAATATAACTAAAGGGAAGTTTAGCATGAGATGGTTAAAGGGGAGAAAGCCGGGAAGAATAGGGTTCTTGGCAGCTGTATGTTAAAGCCAAATATTAAATCAAATGTTTTTGCATGTTGTCCTTTTTTATGTATGTTAGTGGATCTTTAGTAATTGAATTACACTGAATGCTTACTAGCAATGAAAACAACACTAATTGAAACATAAGATTGACATTAGTATAACACAAATCTGCTTACATACCTCTTAGTGCGCATTTAGCATTTTCCAAGATAATCCATCCACCTGACAGGTGCACCTTGTGCTGGGGACAATAAAAGGTCCCTTTTATGCCAGTCTTGTGCCACAGATGTATAACAGTTTGACAGATCGTACAATTAGCATGCTGGCTGCAGGAATGTCCACCAGAGCTGTTGCCAGATAATGTAATGTTAATTGCTCTACTATAATCCGCCTCCATCGTCGTTTTAGATAATTTGGTTGTAGAAATGGCGTTTTATCGATTGCAATTTGAATGCACAGAGATACTGTGAGGAGATCTGGAGGCCCATTGTCGTGCCATTTATCTGCCACCATCACCTCATGTTTCAGCATGATAATGTGCATAGAGTTTTGAAACATGAGCCATTTTGATGATCTGTTTAGATGTTTGTGCGTGGAGTTGTGAAAATGTACCACACTTGTGAAAATTGCACCAAAGTGAAACTTAGCGTAGCCTAGTGGTTAGAGTGTTGGACTAGTAACCGCAAGGTTGTGAGTTCAAACCCCCGAGCTGTCAAGGTACAAATCTGTCATTCTGCCCCTGAACAGGCAGTTAACCCACTGTTCCCAGGCCGTCATTGAAAATAAGAATATGTTCTTAACTGACTTGCCTGGTTAAATAAAGGTAAAATTAAAATAAAAAAAATTAAGTAAAACACCCACTATACACATCAACCAGACTGCCATTACACACTGTGGTCAGAGGAGTGCGACAGAGCTCCACTACTGTCCCTCATGAGAAGGTTTGAAGGAAATAGAGGCAGCAATTCTACTGTTCAGCTTCATTTACCTTCTCCTGGGACTGACAACCACTGTTGAGGGACATCACACACTGTGTGGGGTGTCAAACTAGGCCCCATTTAATAAATAGTTGTTACAATGTGTGGTTTGTCTATGATTTTAGTATTCTCAGATTTGATATACATTAGGCTGCCTCCATATTCTTCTTACCTTTTCATGGGGGACAGTTGTGGAGCTCTGTCGCCCTCCTCTGACCACAGTGTGTAATGGCAGTCTGTGTGATGTTTTTTATTTTGTTAATTTTTTTTACCTTTATTTAAGGTAGGCAAGTCAGTTAAGAAAATAAATCTTATTTTCAATGACGGCCTAGGAACAGTGGGATAACTGCCTTGTTCAGGGGCAGAACGACAGATTTTTGCCTTGCCAGCTCGGGGATTCAATCTTGCAACCTTTCGGTTACAAGTCCAACGCTCTAACCACTAGGTTACCTGGCATTTTCTTCACTCACTTTGGTTCAATTTTCACACGTATGTGGTACATTTTCACAACTCCAAGCACAAACGTTTAAACAGATCATCAAAATGGTTCATGTTTCAAAACTCTAAGCACATTTTTAACTGACTGAGTACAACTGGAACACGTCGTCGTACACGTCGATCCAGAGCATCTCAAACATGCTATCTGAACAAGATGGCTCCGATGGAGATGGCAGCATCGCGATAAGTTCTTTGCAGTATTTAGTTTTTTAATGTACTATTATTTGTTTAGGAAATGTGTTTTTTGTCATTACATATAGCCGGGAAGAACTATTGGATATTAGAGCGACAGTACCTTACCAGAAGTACCAGCATTACGACTAGGAATACGACTTCCCTGGAGCAGATCCTTTGATCGGCGGAGGAGAGGCACTCGAGGCGGCCTGCTGATTCAATTTAGGAACCTGCTGATTCAATCTTGCAACCTTAGAGTTAACTAGTCCAATGCTATAACCACCTGCCTCTCGTTGCACTCCACAAGGAGACTGCCTGTTATGCGAATGCAGTAAGCCAAGGTAAGTTGCTAGCTAGCATTAAACTGATCTTATAAAAAACAATAAATCAATCAATCATAATCACTAGTTAACTACACATGGTTGATGATATTACTAGTTTATCTAGCGTGTCCTGCATAATCTGACTGAGCATACAAGCATACAAGTATCTAAGTATCTGACTGAGCGGTGGTCGGCAGCAGCAGGCTCGTAAGCATTCATTGAAACAGCACTTCCGTGCATTTTGCCAGCAGCTCTTTGTTGTGCGTCAAGCATTGTGCTGTTTATGACTTCAAGCATGTCAACCCCCGAGATGAGGCTGGTGTAACCGAAGTGAAATGGCTAGCTAGTTAGCGTGCGCTAATAGCGTTTCAAACGTCACTCGCTCTGAGACTTGGAGTGGTTGTTCCCCTTGCTCTGCATGGGTAATGCTGCTTCAAGGGTGGCTGTTGTCGTTGTGTTCCTGGTTCAAGCCCAGGGAGGAGCGAGGAGAGGGAGGGAAGCTATACTGTTACACTGGCAATACTAAAGTGCCTATAAGAACATCCAATAGTCAAAGGTTAATGAAATACAAATGGTATAGAGGGAAATAGTCCTATACTTCCTATAATAACTACAACCTAAAACTTCTTACCTGGGAATATTGAAGACTCATGTTAAAAGGAACCACCAGCTTTCATATGTTCTCATGTTCTGAGCATGGAACTTAAACGTTAGCTTTCTTACATGGCACATATTGCACTTTTACTTTCTTCTCCAACACTTTGTTTTTCCATTATTTAAACCAAATTGAACATGTTTCATTATTCATTTGATGTATTATATTAAGTTAAAATAAGTGTTCATTCAGTATTGTTGTAATTGTCATTATTACAAATACATTTTTTTTTTACATCGGACGATTAATCGGTATCGGCTTTGTTTTCTCTCCAATAACCAATTTGTAAGTCGTTCTGGATAAGAGCGTCTGCTAAATGACTTAAATGTAAATGTAAATGTATAACCGGTATCGGTATCGGCGTTGAAAAATCATAATCGGTTGACCTCTAGTATAGAGTTAAAGTGGAGTCGCAATTCAATGGCTCAGACATGAGACGTATGTGGCAGGGACTACAGACAATCACGGACTACAAAAGGAAAACCAGCCGCGTCACCGAGACCGACGTCTTGCTTCCGGACAGGCTAAACACATTCTTTGCACGCTTTGAGGATAACATAGTGCCACCGACGCGGCCTGCTATCAAGGACTGTGGGCTCTCCTTATCCGTGGACGATTTGAGTAAAACATTTAAATGTGTTAACGCTCGCAAGGCTGCCAGCCCAGACGGCATCCCTAGCCGCATCCTCAGAGAATGTGCAGACCAGCTGGCTGGTGTGTTTACAGGCATGTTCAATCTCTACTTATCCCAGTCTGCTGTCCCCACATGCTTCAAGATGGCCACCATTGTTCCTGTACCCAAGAAGGCAAAGGTAACTGAACTCAATGGCTATCGCCCCGTAGCACTCACCTCTGTCATCATGAAGTGCTTTGAGAGACTAGTCAAGGATCATATCACCTCTACCTTACCTGACATCCTAGACCCACTTCAATTTGCTTACCGCCCCAATAGATCCACAGACGATGCAATCGCCATCACTGTACTCTGCCCTAACCCATCTGGACAAGAGGAACACCAATGTAAGAATGCTGTTTATTGACTATAGCTCAGCATTCAACACCATAGTACCCTCCAAGCTCATCATTAAACTAGAGGCCCTGGGTCTGAACCCCGCGCTGTGCAACTGGGTCCTAGACTTTCTGATGGGCCACCCCCAGGTGATGAAGGTAGGAAACATCCCCTCTACTCTGCTGATCCCACAAGGGTGTGAGCTGAGCCCCCTCCTGAACTCCCTGTTCACACATGACTGCGTGGCCAAGCACGCCTCCAACTCAAACCTCAAGTTTGCAGACGACACAACAGTAGTAGGCTTGATAACCAACGATGACAAGACAGCCTACAGTGAGGAGGTGAGGGCTCTGGGAGTGCGGTGCCCGGAAAACAACCTCTCATTCAACGTCAACAAAACAAAGGAGATGATTGTGGACTTCAGGAAACAGCAGAGGGCACACCCCCCTATCTACATCAATGGGACCACAGTGGAGAAGGTGGAAAGCTTCAAGTTCCTTGGCGTACACATCAGTGACAAACTGAAATGGACCACCCACACAGACAGTGTGGTGAAGAAAGCGCAACAGAGCCTCTGCAACCTCAGGAGGCTAAAGACATTTGGCTTGTCACTTAAAACCCTCACAAACCTTTACAGATGCACAATTGAAAGCATCCTGTCAGGCTGTATCACTGCCTGGTACGGAAACTGCACCGCCCGCAACCACAAGGCTCTCCAGAGGGTGGTATGGTCTGCAGAACGCATTACCGGGGGCAAACTACCCGCCCTCCAGGATACCTACAGCACCCGATGTCACAGGAAGGCCAAAAAGATCATCAAGGAGATCAACCCGAGCCCAAGCCCAAGCCCGATCCCCAAATCCAATTTATTTATATAGCCCTTCGTACATCAGCTGATATCTCAAAGTGCTGTACAGACACCCAGCCTAAAACCCCAAACAGCAAGCAATGCAGGTGTAGGAGCACTCATCACGTGTATGTGACCAAAAAAAAAGATTTGATTTAGGCCTACTATTGGAAACTTGACTTATTTCATCTCTCTCTCTCTCTCCCTGTAATGTGCGCGTGCGCGCACACACACACATTTGCATAAAATATGAGATATTTGCACAGCTGTCCTGCCTCATTGCTCCACATACTTTTAAAACCCCAGTGTTGATCAGTGACTGTTCACTCCTTTCAGAGCCACTGCCACGCAGCACAATGATGATGTCACTGATTCTACTGCTGGGAACACTGGGACTCCTTGTTCAGGGTGAGAGACACTTTGACTAACTTTGATTTATTATGGGTTTGGCTTCAGAGATACACATTCGTTAATTTGACAGTTTTGTTTAAAAGGCTTTGCTTTTATGATATGTTTGTTGTTGTGATAACCTTACTAATCAACCTTCCTTCACCTTTGTTTATCTTTCAGAATCATCAGCAGATATAATTCTGACTCAGTCTCCTAAATCTCAGTCTGTTAGTCCAGGAGAGACTGTCTCTATCAGCTGTACAGCCAGTTCAAGTACTCGTAATTATCTCCACTGGTACCTGCAGAAACCTGGAGAAGCTCATAAACTCCTGGTTTATTATGCTACAACCCGTCAGTCTGGGATTCCAGGTCGTTTCAGTGGGAGTGGATCTGGTAGTTCTTATACTCATTACACTCTGACCATCAGTGGAGTCCAGGCTGAAGATGCAGGAGATTACTACTGTCAGCAGGGTGCCAGCTTTCCGTTCACACAGTGTTAGAGCGTCGTACAAAAACCTCCCTCAGCTAAAGAGGAACTGCTCTGACTCAACAGCTGCAGAGCTACAGAGTCTCCTGTATTCTACAGTACTCTAAACTCCAAATAATCAAAATATGAAACTACGATACAATAATGTAATTAGTTAGACTACGGATTATGATACTGCACGTATCTCTCAATATATTAAGCAAACATTTTCAATCTTTGTTTACACACCAGGACCATTAAGGATACAGAGCTGTAAATACTATTTATTTTAGGACATGTTGAACACAATTCTGAATTAGGTTTAGATTTTGTGCCCATTTCAGTACACAATAGCATGAAAGTTGAACCTGCCCAAACCCAACTTCCCAACTATTCATGGCCTACTCAACTTCTATACCCCTCCAACTCTGAGAGTGAATATTGATTGCATTCAAGAAGTACTATTTTGACATTATGAGAGTGTATATCTGTCACAAGTAAATCTAGTTCACGCAGCCATATAAAGACCTGAGAGTGAAGTCCACAATTTGCATGTTATGCAAAGTCCAGCGTGAAGTCTGGTTCCCCCAGCCCTAGTCAGACACACACAGCTGCCCTAGTCCCAGAGGGTTTGAGGCTGGGAGATTGTGAGCTGTGGTGGGGTTGAAACTCAGATTTGGATGTGAAGGGTGACACTCCCAGAATAGAGCAGTAACATGGCCAGATGTTCACCTGTTCCCAGAGAGTTCCGTTGAGCTTGGAGCACATGGCTTCAGTATTGGTAACATCCAGAGTCATATATTTAGAGACTTAGGCCAACTTTTAGAATTTGTAATATTGTTCTAATTAAGAGATAATGCTTGGGAAGCCGGTGTTTGGAGGATATTTTGGCACTAGTGTTGTTAGGGCCGAGATGAAGTTGAGATAACAATGCTGTGTAACTGTAATATTCAGTTACATAGCATTGTTTAAATATCCCCCATGTAATGTTAATGGGGAGCTACTATGCCTGCCACAGAATGTTGAAGTGTCATGTAAATACATCATAATGCAGAAACCTCAATGTCCTCTCTAATACATGGCTCTGGTAACATCATAAAGACTGGGGAGTCTAGAGAACATGACTTCAGTATTAGTAACATCATAAAGACTGGGGAGTCTAGAGAACATGACTTCAGTATTAGTAACATCATAAAGACTGGGGAGTCTAGAGAACATGGTTTCAGTATTAGTAACATCATAAAGACTGGGGAGTCTAGAGAACATGGCTTCAGTATTAGTAACATCATAAAGACTGGGGAGTCTAGAGAACATGGCTTCAGTATTAGTAACATCATAAAGACTGGGGAGTCTAGAGAACATGACTTCAGTATTAGTAACATCATAAAGACTGGGGAGTCTAGAGAACATGACTTCAGTATTAGTAACATCATAAAGACTGGGGAGTCTAGAGAACATGGTTTCAGTATTAGTAACATCATAAAGACTGGGGAGTCTAGAGAACATGTTTCAGTATTAGTAACATCATAAAGACTGGGAGTCTAGAGAACATGGCTTCAGTATTAGTAACATCATAAAGACTGGGAGTCTAGAGAACATGACTTCAGTATTAGTAACATCATAAAGACTGGGAGTCTAGAGAACATGACTTCAGTATTAGTAACATCATAAAGACTGGGAGTCTAGAGAACATGGTTTCAGTATTAGTAACATCATAAAGACTGGGGAGTCTAGAGAACATGTTTCAGTATTAGTAACATCATAAAGACTGGGGAGTCTAGAGAACATGGCTTCAGTATTAGTAACATCATAAAGACTGGGAGTCTAGAGAACATGACTTCAGTATTAGTAACATCATAAAGACTGGGAGTCTAGAGAACATGGTTTCAGTATTAGTAACATCATAAAGACTGGGGAGTCTAGAGAACATGGCTTCAGTATTAGTAACATCATAAAGACTGGGGAGTCTAGAGAACATGGCTTCAGTATTAGTAACATCATAAAGACTGGGAGTCTAGAGAACATGACTTCAGTATTAGTAACATCATAAAGACTGGGGAGTCTAGAGAACATGACTTCAGTATTAGTAACATCATAAAGACTGGGGAGTCTAGAGAACATGGTTTCAGTATTAGTAACATCATAAAGACTGGGGAGTCTAGAGAACATGTTTCAGTATTAGTAACATCATAAAGACTGGGGAGTCTAGAGAACATGGCTTCAGTATTAGTAACATCATAAAGACTGGGGAGTCTAGAGAACATGACTTCAGTATTAGTAACATCATAAAGACTGGGGAGTCTAGAGAACATGGTTTCAGTATTAGTAACATCATAAAGACTGGGGAGTCTAGAGAACATGGTTTCAGGATTAGTAACATCATAAAGACTGGGCAGTCTAGAGAACATGGCTTCAGTATTAGTAACATCATAAAGACTGGGGAGTCTAGAGAACATGACTTCAGTATTAGTAACATCATAAAGACTGGGGAGTCTAGAGAACATGGTTTCAGTATTAGTAACATCATAAAGACTGGGGAGTCTAGAGAACATGGCTTCAGTATTAGTAACATCATAAAGACTGGGGAGTCTAGAGAACATGGCTTCAGTATTAGTAACATCATAAAGACTGGGGAGTCTAGAGAACATGGTTTCAGTATTAGTAACATCATAAAGACTGGGGAGTCTAGAGAACATGGCTTCAGTATTAGTAACATCATAAAGACTGGGGAGTCTAGAGAACATGGCTTCAGTATTAGTAACATCATAAAGACTGGGGAGTCTAGAGAACATGGCTTCAGTATTAGTAACATCATAAAGACTGGGGAGTCTAGAGAACATGACTTCAGTATTAGTAACATCATAAAGACTGGGGAGTCTAGAGAACATGGCTTCAGTATTAGTAACATCATAAAGACTGGGGAGTCTAGAGAACATGGCTTCAGTATTAGTAACATCATAAAGACTGGGGAGTCTAGAGAACATGGTTTCAGTATCAGTAACATCATAAAGACTGGGGAGTCTAGAGAACATGACTTCAGTATTAGTAACATCATAAAGACTGGGGAGTTTAGAGAACATGGTTTCAGTATTAGTAACATCATAAAGACTGGGGAGTCTAGAGAACATGACTTCAGTATTAGTAACATCATAAAGACTGGGGAGTCTAGAGAACATGGTTTCAGTATTAGTAACATCATAAAGACTGGGGAGTCTAGAGAACATGGTTTCAGTATTAGTAACATCATAAAGACTGGGGAGTCTAGAGAACATGACTTCAGTATTAGTAACATCATAAAGACTGGGGAGTCTAGATAACATGGTTTCAGTATTAATAACATCATAAAGACTGGGGAGTCTAGAGAACATGGTTTCAGTATTAGTAACATCATAAAGACTGGGGAGTCTAGAGAACATGGCTTCAGTATTAGTAACATCATAAAGACTGGGGAGTCTAGAGAACATGGCTTCAGTATTAGTAACATCATAAAGACTGGGGAGTCTAGAGAACATGGTTTCAGTATCAGTAACATCATAAAGACTGGGGAGTCTAGAGAACATGACTTCAGTATTAGTAACATCATAAAGACTGGGGAGTTTAGAGAACATGGTTTCAGTATTAGTAACATCATAAAGACTGGGGAGTCTAGAGAACATGACTTCAGTATTAGTAACATCATAAAGACTGGGGAGTCTAGAGAACATGGTTTCAGTATTAGTAACATCATAAAGACTGGGGAGTCTAGAGAACATGGTTTCAGTATTAGTAACATCATAAAGACTGGGGAGTCTAGAGAACATGACTTCAGTATTAGTAACATCATAAAGACTGGGGAGTCTAGAGAACATGGTTTCAGTATTAGTAACATCATAAAGACTGGGGAGTCTAGAGAACATGGTTTCAGTATTAGTAACATCATAAAGACTGGGGAGTCTAGAGAACATGACTTCAGTATTAGTAACATCATAAAGACTGGGGAGTCTAGAGAACATTACTTCAGTATTAGTAACATCATAAAGACTGGGGAGTCTAGAGAACATGACTTCAGTATTAGTAACATCATAAAGACTGGGGAGTCTCGAGAACATGGCTTCAGTATTAGTAACATCATAAAGACTGGGAGTCTAGAGAACATGACTTCAGTATTAGTAACATGATAAAGACTGGGGAGTCTAGAGAACATGGTTTCAGTATTAGTAACATGATAAAGACTGGGGAGTCTAGAGAACATGACTTCAGTATTAGTAACATCATAAAGACTGGGGAGTCTAGAGAACACTGTTTCAGTATTAGTAACATCATAAAGACTGGGAGTCTAGAGAACATGGTTTCAGTATTAGTAACATCATAAAGACTGGGGAATCTAGAGAACATGGTTTCAGTATTAGTAACATCATAAAGACTGGGGAGTCTAGAGAACATGGTTTCAGTATTAGTAACATCATAAAGACTGGGGAGTCTAGAGAACATGACTTCAGTATTAGTAACATCATAAAGACTGGGGAGTCTAGATAACATGGTTTCAGTATTAATAACATCATAAAGACTGGGGAGTCTAGAGAACATGGTTTCAGTATTAGTAACATCATAAAGACTGGGGAGTCTAGAGAACATGGCTTCAGTATTAGTAACATCATAAAGACTGGGGAGTCTAGAGAACATGGCTTCAGTATTAGTAACATCATAAAGACTGGGGAGTCTAGAGAACATGGTTTCAGTATCAGTAACATCATAAAGACTGGGGAGTCTAGAGAACATGACTTCAGTATTAGTAACATCATAAAGACTGGGGAGTTTAGAGAACATGGTTTCAGTATTAGTAACATCATAAAGACTGGGAGTCTAGAGAACATGACTTCAGTATTAGTAACATCATAAAGACTGGGGAGTCTAGAGAACATGGTTTCAGTATTAGTAACAACATAAAGACTGGGGAGTCTAGAGAACATGGTTTCAGTATTAGTAACATCATAAAGACTGGGAGTCTAGAGAACATGACTTCAGTATTAGTAACATCATAAAGACTGGGGAGTCTAGAGAACATGGTTTCAGTATTAGTAACATCATAAAGACTGGGGAGTCTAGAGAACATGGTTTCAGTATTAGTAACATCATAAAGACTGGGGAGTCTAGAGAACATGACTTCAGTATTAGTAACATCATAAAGACTGGGGAGTCTAGAGAACATTACTTCAGTATTAGTAACATCATAAAGACTGGGGAGTCTAGAGAACATGACTTCAGTATTAGTAACATCATAAAGACTGGGGAGTCTCGAGAACATGGCTTCAGTATTAGTAACATCATAAAGACTGGGGAGTCTAGAGAACATGACTTCAGTATTAGTAACATGATAAAGACTGGGGAGTCTAGAGAACATGGTTTCAGTATTAGTAACATGATAAAGACTGGGGAGTCTAGAGAACATGACTTCAGTATTAGTAACATCATAAAGACTGGGGAGTCTAGAGAACACTGTTTCAGTATTAGTAACATCATAAAGACTGGGGAGTCTAGAGAACATGGTTTCAGTATTAGTAACATCATAAAGACTGGGGAATCTAGAGAACATGGTTTCAGTATTGGTATCACTGTAGATATCATTTTGACTGGTATTATATTTGGCCCAATCAGCCAAGCTTTCATGGAGAGAGGTTCATTAACTGAAATGTATCAGTAACATTATTTTCCATGGCAGAGCTCTCCATTTCCTATTGTCCACGATCAGCTCCTGTGTCTTGCTCACATTGAGAGAGAGGTTGTTGTCCTGGCACCACACTGCCAAGTCTCTGACATCCTCCCTTCATCGTTGTCGGTGATCAGGCCTACCACTGTTGTGTCGTCATCAAACCTTTGATAGTGTTGAAGTCATGCCCGGCCATGTAGTCGTGGGTGAACAGGGAGTATAGAAGGGGACTAAGCATGCACCCCCGAGGTGCCCCAGTGTTGAGGATCAGCGTGGAAGATGTGTTGTTGCCTACTCTTACCACCTGTTGGCGGCCAGTCAGGAAGTCCAGGATCCAGTAGCAGAAGGAGGTGCTTACTCCCGGGGTGATGAGATTTGTGGGAACTTTGTGGTGTTGAATGCTGTGCTGTAGTCAATGAACAGCATTCTCACATAGGTGTTCCCTTTGTCCAGGTGGGAAAGGGCAGTGTGGAGTGCGATTGAGATTGTGTCATCTGGAATGGGTCTAGGGTTTCTGGCATGATCGTGTTGATGTGAGCCATGACCAGCCTTTCAAAGCACTTCATGGCTACCGACCTGAGTGCTACAGGGCGGGAATCATTCAGAGAGTCTCCCGTATTCTAAAGTATTCTAAACTCCAATTCTTCGAAATATGACTCATACTGTACATTTCTCTCAATATATTCTCAAAAAAAATGTAAATCTTTGTAAACACACTGGGACCACTAAGGATACAAAGCTGTAGAAAATGCTTTCTTTTTTAGGACATGTTAAGCAAAATTCAGAATAGGTTTATATTTATGCTTTGACTTCTCTTCATATTGTAAGAAGCACCCATTTCAGTATGCAATAGCATGAATGTTGACCCTGTCCAAACCCAACCATTTATGCCCTACTCAACTTCTATACCTCTCCAATCTTTACAGAGCGAATACAGTCATATCGTTTCAATTCAAGAAGAACGACTTTGATTTCATCGTGATACAGTATACCTGTCACAAATAAATGTAGATCACGTAGCCATATAAAGACCTGAGAGTGAAGTCCCCAACTTGAACGTTATGCAAAGTCCAGAGTGAATTCTGGTTCTCCAGCCCTAGTCAGCTCTAGTCAGACACACACAGCTGCCCCAGTCCCATAGGGTTTGAGGCTGGGAGATTCTGTTCTGTGGTGTGGCTGAATGTGTTATTTGCATGGGCAGGGTTACTGCAACACTCCCAGAATAGAGCAGCACAGTAGCCAGATGTTCACCTGTCCCAGATAGTTCCAGTGAGTTTAGAACACATTAATTCAGTATTAGAAACATCATGAAGATCCATGGGTTTATAATGTCTTCAGTATTAGTAACATCATGAAGACCAGTATGTTTAGAGCACGTGGTTTCAGTATTAGTAACATCTTGAAGACCAGTGTGTTTAGAGCACATGGTTTCAGTATTAGTAACATCATAAAGACCAGTGGGTTTATAATATGTCTTCAGTATTAGTAACATCATGAAGACCAGTGAGTTTAGAACATGTCTTTAGTATTAGTAACATCATGAAGACCAGTGAGTTTAGAGCACATGGATTCAGTTTGAGTCGTACTGTAGATATCCGTTTGACTGGTACCAAACTTGGCCCAATCAGCTAAGCGTTAATTGAGAGTGGTTCATTATCTGAAATGTATCAGTAACATTGTGTTTCATGGCGGAGCTCTCCATTCCTTATGAAAACTAAACACATCATAAAGAAAAATGTCTAATGGTAAACCTGGTAAATGGTAAAGAATGATATCCAGGCACACAATTTAACATTTTGAACGTCTTTATTATCTCAACATGTCAGAACCAACAGCATTACAGTAATTAGGTTCAGAACACATGTGATATGAAAGCCAAGCAGATCTATTCAGACATGTGTTTTGTTGTTTGTTATAATATGCTAAAACCTCCTACTGGAGGAAGGATTCCCACACAGGATCCAGCCCAGCATTAGATCAGTGTGCTGGTATTGCTGGAACAGTAAGAAGGAGAGGTGCAGAGTAAAAACAGTGGAGTCAGAGGGGGGAGCTCATTAATCAGAACACTGGTCTCTCTTCAGTGTCTCAGAGAGAGGAGACTGGGAGCCCTGGGTGGCCTCACAGGTCACAGAGCCCACCTTCTTCCACTGGTCGACAGGGAGGGTCAGGGTGCTGCTCCAGCTGTAGTGGCCATCCTTCTCCAGGACCCCGGGGCTCCCGGTCACCTCCCAGGTGTTGCTGCTGCTGCAGTCCACCTTCCAGCTCAGCTTCCAGTCTGAGGGGAAGCCCTTGTTGGCCAGGCACATGAGAGTGGCCTTCCCCTGCTGCAGCTCCACACTGGAGGGGGGCAGGACTGTCAGGGTGGGACGAACATCACCTAAAAGACAGGTGGGAAGTTATGGAGAGGGGAACTATCACTCAATCATCAGACTGATATGACAATAATGATGCAGCAGTTTTACATCTTAGCTGTAAATTACATTTTTTTCCATCAGTAGGTTTCTGTTCCTCATACAGACAGTCAGTTTATCACACTTCCCTTTGAGTAGCTACTGAAGGATATTATAACTACATGAGATGACTGAAAATACAATCAACTATCTTCAAAATTGTACTATTTAAAATGTGAAATATTCCTCCCTTTCTGTAATGGAATAAACTCATAGGAATCAAACTGCATTTCATTATTAATTATTATGATTATTCTTTTAAAGAACATTTCACAGAATGTATGAACAATTCTTAAATTATTAATTAAATTACAATTGGTTGATAATATGCCTGTGCTGAAGAAATAAATTCCAGTTGAGTGTAAACATCTAACAATGAAATACATTTAATTTAAAAGTCACACTAAAACATTTAAGTTTTAATTTATCGAAAGAAAATGAATAAAGTTATGTGTAATTTACAAGATATTGTATCAAATTGAAAATAAACCTATATTCATATGAACAGCAGAAAAGCTGGACTTCACAAGATAGCAAGTCTTTTCAATAGATAGCAAATCTAAGCAATACCTTGCAGCTGAATGCTGAAGGAGTGAATTAAGTTGAATATAACCATCTTACAACAATTATATACATTTAAAAGACACATTTAAATAAAATGAATAGTGATATTATTTACGAGACTAGGTCTGTTAACCAAAAATAATAGCTTAATATTTGAGGTTTAACCAAAAGATATTTTCACCCAAATGGGGACTCTTATGAAGAGAATAACTCTTCAACCAAAAACATAACTATGCATAATATTTATTTCCATTTTAATCTTAGTTTCTTCTCTCACAAGATCATCAGTGCATCTATATGCAAGGTCAGAACACTTTCTTTATTAGAGGTAGGTAAACTTACTTCCAACATCCAGTCTAGTGCCTCCACCAAAAGTGTACCACAGTGATGCAATCTCATTCAGCGGCCGTACAAAAACCTCTGACACTATAGAGACACTGCTTTTGCTCTTTGTAAAGCTACATTCATCTAAACCACTCTTATTTCAACAGTATCTCTGTTCCAAATGAATACACACCTTGTTTGATATATTACATCTTGAATAGGCATTTTGATTTAACTAAATTTACTCTAAGGAAAATAAATGCAAAACAAATTCTCAAAATATAAATATACATTTCTACTTTCTATTTAAGGGAGTTGTAATATTGTTAAGAAAATGAATTGGGATTTTGATATCAGAGGTCAAGATCAAGAATTGAATACTTACTGCCAACACTCAGTTTGGTCCCTCCACCGAAAGTCCACCACAGTGATAGAGTCTGATTGACTGGCTGGACAAAAACCTCCAGACAGACACAGAGGGGAATGATAACAGAGACATGGAACTGATGCCCCCTACTGGTCCACTCTGGAACTCCAGTAGACTGGACACATTCACTTTACCCATTGAACTATCTACATACTGAAAACGGCGGTGGACAGTGTTGACACAAAGTTCCTTCAGAAACTATTCACACCATTTGACTTTTTCCACATTTTGTTGTCTTAACAGCCTGAATTGAATGGGGACTTTTTAAGATAGTTACAGAGTCTGATGGCTGTGACAGGAGAAAACTGAGCATGGATCAACAACATGATACGGTAGTACAGGCACAATCTTAGAGGAAAAGTTGGTTCAGTCTGCTTTCCACCAGAAACTGGGAGACAAATTCATCTTTCAGCAGGACAGCAACTTAAAACACAAGACCAAATATACACTGGAGTTCCTCACCAAGACGACATTGAATGTCCCCACCTCTTTAAGGAATACCTAGGATAGGATAAAGTAATCCTTCTCACCCCCCTTAAAAGATTTAGATGCACTATTGTAAAGTGGCTGTTCCACTGGATGTCATAAGGTGAATGCACCAATTTGTAAGTCGCTCTGGATAAGTGCGTCTGCTAAATGACTTAAGTGTAAATGTAAATGTAAATTAATGTTTCGGAGTTGCCTTTAAGTAGTTACAGTTTTGAACTTAAAATAATATGACAATTAAACCCATTAGAATCCCATCTTGTTACACAACAAATGTGGGAAAAGTCACAAAAGTCCACATTTTTTACTTCATTATGAATAAAAATATCTGCCAGCGGCATTTTGCGGAAGAGTCACACTGTCTGGAACATTCTCCCTAGTAAGTGGTACCTGCTCCATGTGTACATGTGTACATGATTTGTGGCAAATCTGTTTCAATCATGTCTTTGGTCACTTTCACGTGGGTCAAACAAAAACACCCTAATGATTGGCAGACAATAGAGCCTCCCACAACGCAGGTGATGGCTGCAAGTTGCAACTGGTGAGGAGGAACTGCAGAAACTTGCAGTCAACTACAGTCAAAACTTCATGACCTTTGATCACATGGTTTTTGTAAAGGTCATGCAGTTGTTATGTAGGCTCAAGTCAGAATATGAGAACATATGAGAACTCATAGTTGCTTCCCACACTTTATGCAAATGACCAGATATTGTCAATAGCTTCCAGATTAAGATAACATAAGATAGCAGTCATGGTAGATGTAGGCTAGAATCTGTGTCAGGTAGGAAATTAGAAGTGCAATCATCCCACTGGGCAGATGTCATTTCAATGTCTGTTCAACATTGGTTCAACATAATTTCATTGAAATGACGTGGAAACGTGGCGTAGCGGTCTAAGGCACTGCATCGCAGTGATTGAGGCGTCATTACAGACCTGAGGTTGATCCCAGGCTGTGTCACAGCTGGCCATGACCGGGAGACCCATGAAGCATCGCACAATTGGGCCAGCGTCTTCCGGGTTAGGTAAGAGTTTGGCCGGCCTGGATTTCCTTGTCCCATCAAGCTCTAGCGACTTCTTGTGGTGGAAAAAGCGCCTGCAAGCTGATCTCGGTTGCCAGCTGGACAGTGTTTCCTCCAACACATTGCTGTGGCTGGCTTCAGAGTTTAGCGAGCAGTGTGTCAAGAAGCAGTGCGGCTTTCCAGGATTGTGTTTCGGAGGACGCATGGCTCTCGACCTTCGCCTCTCCTGAGTCCATAGGGGAGTTGCTGTGATGAGACAAGACTGTAACTACCAATTGGGGAGAAAAGGTGGTAAATCTGCAACAAAAAAACACACACACAGCTCATCAGGAGGAATCTGACCAGTGGCAGTTAACCCACACCTTTCACATATTATCACTCTATGACATGAGATCAAGAGAAGATAAAAACTTGTGAGGATTTCATGCACTCTGTTTACTAGTGTAGAGACTGTTTAAACAGTATTCATTTTTTTAGAAACAAACAATTAAATGTCTAAAATCTACCGTCTTCCAGATATCTCTTAGATCTCTTATCTTTCATCGACCATGGAGCACCTGCACTCCTCCAGCACCTCCAGCATGGACCCCACCTCCCTGGATTTAGGTCGCCTGACTTCAAACATCGTCCTGGGGCTGTGCTGTGTGCTGGGCCTCCCTGGTAACATAGCTGTTCTGGTGGTCAAACTGCGCAGCTCGTCCCAACACCCCAAATTTACCGTGTGTCTCATGCTGAACCTGGCGTCCTCTGACATCTTGTACATGGCCACGATACATGTGTGTATCTATACTCTCCTGCCTGGCTGGATTCTGGGCCGCCTGCAAGCTGTCTGTATAGCCTGTACTTTCCGTGGATCTACAGGGTAGCCTAGATTTGTTCCTTTCGTGATCTAACCCCCATTCAAGCTTGACCTCCATTGGTAAAATCCATCTGTCCCATGCATGAATAAATTTATTTAGTTTTAATTAAGAAATAGATGTTTTATTTCTCTTACAGTAGGCTACATAGAGGCTACTTCTGCTTTTGTTCAGAGGACCTCCAACTTGTTCAATTACTTCATCACACTTGTTAAGTTGCCTTAAAATCTTGACAGGTATTTTACTATTGAGCACAATGGAAAAACACAGATGTATGCAACATTTCAAACCTTGCACCACTCTGATGCCCAACATGGGTTGAACCCTGTCCGTTTCATTCTAAACCACAACAAGAAGTGAGACAACTTGTCAACACGGCCAAACAAAATGTTTCTGGACCAAATGAAGGTAGAACTTGTGGTATGTCAGATGTAACACATTCGGTGCACAGACAGACAGTGTTATCCTCACCCTAAGCACCATGTCTTTTGGTTCAAAATGAGAGAAAAGGCTGAATCATCAACATAAATTGATGCTGTAAACCATGTATTCAACAGCATAGGCTATATTTCTATATGAAAGAGAAACCCTCAACACCTCTTACATGAGGTATGACTGCTATGACTGTCAGTCCTCCCTCCTATCTTTAGTCCCCAGTGTCTTTAGTATGGCTGCTATGACTGTCAGTCCTCCCTCCTATCTTTAGTCCCCAGTGTCTTTAGTATGGCTGCTATGACTGTCAGTCCTCCCTCCTATCTTTAGTCCCCAGTGTGGATGCAAGGATTGACACACCATGAGATTGACATGATACTGTAGTTTAAAACATATTTTGAAACAATAAACCGTTTTTTGGGGTTATGATAGGATGGTGAAAAGCATGATCTGACGCACACCCCCAAAATGTTTCAATAGGTGCTGACTAATGGAAAGTAAACTGGATAAAAATAAATAAAGTTGTACACTACATATGCTCCTAACAACTGAATGGGTATATAGAGTGTGTAACTTTCATTTCATACGGAAATGCGTAAAATATTGGGGTTTTGCATATCTGTCCTGCCTCATTGCTCCACATACTTTTAAAACCCCAGTGTTGATCAGTGACAGTTCACTCCTTTCAGAGCCACTGACACGCAGCACAATGATGATGTCACTGATTCTACTGCTGGGAACACTGGGACTCCTTGTTCAGGGTGAGAGACACTGACTAACTTTGATTCATGATGGGTTTGGCTTCAGAATTAAACTTAATTTGTGAATATTGAAGATATTAATAAAAACAAATCTGATTTTGCCTGATATGTTTCATGATAGAATGTGGAAGATTATAAATGTCTGTTTGTTGTGATAACCTTACTAATCATCCTTTCTTCACTTTTCTTTTCTTTTTCAGAATCATCAGCAGATATCATTCTGACTCAGTCTCCTAAATCTCAGTCTGTTAGTCTAGGAGAGTTTGTCTCTCTCAGCTGTACAGCCAGTTCAAGTACTGGTAATGTGCTTAGCTGGTACCTGCAGAAACCTGGAGAAGCTCCTAAACTCCTGGTTTATCATGGTACAAAACGTCAGTCTGGGATTCCAGGTCGTTTCAGTGGGAGTGGATCTGTTAGTCCTTATACTCATTACACTCTGACCATCAGTGGAGTCCAGGCTGAAGATGCAGGAGATTACTACTGTCAGCAGGGTGGCAGCACTCCGTTCACACAGTGTTAGAGCGTCTTACAAAAACCTCCCTCAGCTAAAGAGGAACTGCTCTGACTCAACAGCTGCAGAGCTACAGAGTCTCCCGTATTCTAAAGTATTCTAAACACCAATTCTTTGAAATATGACACATACTGGTACATATCTCTCATTATATTCTCCAAAAATATCTAATCTTTGTAAACACACTGGGACCAATAAGGATACAGAGCTGTAGAAAATGCTTTCTTTTGAAGGACATGTTAAGCAAAGTTCAGAATTGGTTTACATTTACGCTTGTAAGAAGAACCCATTTCAGTACACAGCAGCATGATGTTGACCCTGTCTGAACCGAACTATTCATGCCCTACTCAACTTCCATACCCCTCCAACCTTGAAAGAGTGAATACAGTCATATAATTTGCATTCAATAAATACTACTTTGACATCAATTTGATACAGTATATCACATGGTTTCAGCATTAGTATCACTGTAGATATTCTTTTGACTGGCACCAAACTTGGCCCAATCAGCTAAGCATTCATTCAGAGAGGTTCATTAACTGAAATGTACCAGTAGCATTATTTTTCACGATACCTGTGTGGATCTATACTCTCCTGGACGACTTGACTCTGCAAGCTAGCCACCATGCTGCTCTACCTCAGCCTGTACGCTAACATGCTATTTGTCACTCCAGGGGCTCTCCCCGCAGATGTGGAACCGGCTGGTGCGCAAGGGGGCTGCACCTGGCCCTGTGGGGGCTTGCATGCGGCCTGACTGCCCCCGCTGTGACCACTCGCGAAGTGGGCGATGAGTGCCACCAAGACACGGGCTGGGGTTCATGATTCCATTCTCTGTGCTGGTCACATCCTACTGCTGCCTCCACGGACTGGTGAACCAAGTTGACGCAGCAGATCACAAGTGTTGTGGTTGCATTCTACATCCTCTGCATCCCTGTGATCCATAAGCGTGGTGGACATTGCCGGAGTGGTGTTGTGTCTGTCTGAAGTCGGTCTCTGCAGGTTTGACTAAAAGGATGTGGCGGGCATGCCAACCCATAACTCTAACCCTCACCCTACCCATAACCAAACCCCTTATCCCTAACCGTAACAAATGAACTTCTTAGGGTTAGGATCCGGCTAATGAAATCTGTATGACAGCAGCCAGTGAAAGTGCATGGCGCCAAATTCAAAACAACAGAAATCCCATCAAACATAGAAGTATTTCACACCATTTTAAAGATGCACTTCTTGTTAATCCCACCACAGTGTCCGATTTCAAATAGGCTTTACAGCGAGAGCACCACAAACGATTATGTTAGGTCAGAGCCAAGTCACAGAAAAACACAGCCATTTTTCCAGCCAAAGAGAGGAGTCACAAAAATCAGAAATAGAGATACAATTAATCACTAACCTTTGATGATCTTCATCAGATGACACTCATAGGACTTCATGTTGCACACTACATGTATGTTTTGTTTGATAAAGTTCATATTTATATAAAAAAATCTCAGTATATGTAAGGGTTTTCTGGTGAAAGAGAGGCGGACCAAAATGCAGCATGGTGGTTATTCATGTTCTTTAATTTATAAAGAAACTACACATGAGATAACTAACAAAAACAACAAACGTGAGAAAACCTAAAACAGTCCCATCTGGTGCAAACACAAAGACAGAACAATCACCCACAAACACACAGTGAAACCCAGGCTACCTAAGTATGATTCTCAATCAGAGACAACTAATGACACCTGCCTCTGATTGAGAACCATACTTGGCCGAAACATAGAAATTCCCAAAACCTAGACTGCCCACCCAACTCACGCCCTGACCATACTAAATAAATACAAAACAAAGGAAAAAGGTCAGAACGTGACACTATACATTGGCGCGTTATGTTCAGTAGTTCCAAAAACATCCAGTGATTTTGCAGAGAGCCACATGAATTTGCAGAAATACTCATAATAAACATGGATAAAAGATACAAGTGTTATTCACAGAATTAAAGATAGACTTCTCCTTAATGCAACCGCTGTGTAAGATTTTTTAAAAACTTTACGAAAAAAGCACACCATGCAATAATCTGAGTACAGCGCTCAGAGACCAAACAGGCCAAAAAGATATCTGCCATATTGTGGATTCAACAGAAGTCAGAAATATCATTATAATTATTCACTTACCTTTGATGATATTCATCAGAATGCACTCCCAGGAATCCCAGTTCCACAATACATGTTTGATTTGTTCGATAAAGTTAATCATTTATGTCCAAATTCCTCCTTGTTGTTAGCGCGTTCAGCCCAGTAATCCATCTTCATGAGGCGCGAACAGTAGGTCCAGACGAAATGTCAAAAAGTTCCGTTACAGTCCGTAGAAACATGTCAAACGATGTATAGAATCAATCTTTAGGATGTTTTTAACATAAATCTTCAATAATGTTCCAACCGGAGAATTCCTTTATCTTCAGAAATGGAATGGATCGCGAGCTACCTCTCATGTGAACGAGCGTCACGAGCTTGTGGCACTCTGCCAGACCACTGACTCAAAGAGCCCTTATGAGGCCCTCCTTTACAGTAGAAGCCTCAAACAAGTTTCTAAAGACGGTTGACATCTAGTGGAAGACTTATGAAGTGCAACATGACCAATATCCCACTGTATCTTCAATAGGGAATGAGTTGAAAAACGGCCAACCTCAGATTTCCCACTTCCTGGTGGATATTGTCTCAGGCTTTTGCCTGCCATATGAGTTCTGTTATACTCACAGACATCATTCAAACAGTTTTAGAAACTTCGGAGTGTTTTCTATCCACATATACTAATAATATGCATATATTAGCAACTGGGACTGAGTAGCAGGCAGTTTAATCTTGGCACCTCTGGGCACCTTATTCATCCAAGCTACTCAATACTGCCCCCAGCCATAAGAAGTTTTAAGGTACTCACAAAATAAATAAAACAACTTAAGGTGTTTTGGTTTGAGCAGCCAATTTTGATATTTTGTCCTCAACAAACCCCACTTTTTGGGTTGCTGTCTCTGGGTCTGTATAGCCTATAATCATAGGATAGCCGAGATTAGTTCCTTTGGTGGTCTACCTCCCTTCAAGTATGGCCTCCATTGGTCAAATCCTAAATTCTATTACGTCTGTCAGCTTTCAAATGCATAAATAAATAGATTTTGTTTTCATGAATACATTGATTTGTTGTTTCTCTTATAGTACATCTACTTCTGCATTGGTTCAGAGGAGCCCCAACATCCCATAAGGTGTTGGACTATTTCATCACTTCATCTCTATTTCATCACTTCATCTCTATTTCATCACTTCATCTCTATTTCATCACTTCATCTCTATTTCATCACTTCACCTTGTGAAGTTGCCTCACTCTATGTCAAAATCTTGACAGCCATTTGAGCAGTGTGCACAATGAAAAAACACACTCAAGATCTATACAACATCATTTGTGCCTAAATAGATCAATAAAATAATGCATTTCAGACCTTGGACCAGTCTGATGCCCAACATGTGTTCAACCATGTCAGTTTCAGTCTAAGCCACAACAAGAAGTTACCAACACTGCCAAGCATCATGATGATGATGCTGGAGACACGTTTCTTCTTGAAGTCCATGATTTTGACAATTTGACTACTGACATACAAAACATTTTGGGACTGTGTCAACAGTGGACTAATGAAATAAATACCAAAATATAGTTTGAGTGAATTTCCCCTTTAAGTAAAACACCACTCTACTCATCATACAGACTGCCATTACACACTGTGGTCAGAGCAGGGCGACAGAACACCAGTACTGTCCACCATTAGAAGGTTTGAAGGATACAGAAGCAGCTATTCTACTTTTAAAAGGGCAATCAGCAGTTGCTACATCTATTTTGTACTCATAAACTAATGAAATGTTCCCATTGACTCTTTAAGAACATACTGTAACTTATAAATGCCTCATGAGCTTAGTTTAACTGTCGTACCCCATCAAAATGGAAGATATAAGCTTGTTGGAAATTAAATGTCAACAAACACCACATAACCTAAAAAATCCAATTGTATTATATTTTTGGTATCATGGAAGGCGGTCCTTACATCTAACCCTGTCGATGAATTTGAGAGTGGTTACATTTCTCCAGCCACATCCCACAGCTTTTTTACTGAAACAGGGGCGTTGAAAATACTTTGTGATTGCCGTTTTAAATGTTATTTACCGTCTTCTGAGACTGACAACCACTGTTGGGGGTCATAAACCACTGTGTCAGCGGGTCAAACTAGACCTCATTTAAGGCATAGTTGTTCAAATCTGTCGTTTTTTGTATTCTCAAATTTGATAAATAGTAGGCATACCTTTGGAAACTGCTGACTTCATTTATCTGTGTGTGTGCACGTGCACGGTGTGTGTATTTGCATAAAAGAGGAAAGCTTTGCATATCTGTCCTGCCTCATTGCTCCACATACTTTTAAAACCCCAGTGTTGATCAGTGACAGTTCACTCCTTTCAGAGCCACTGACACACAGCACAATGATGATGTCACTGATTCTACTGCTGGGAACACTGGGACTCCTTGTTCAGGGTGAGAGACACTTTGACTAACTTTGATTCATGATGTGTTTGGCTTCAGACTTAAACTTAATTTGTGAATATTGAAGATAAGGATAATAACAAATCATCTGGTCTTGCCTGAAGTTGATAGGCGTTTGGATGATTAGCAATGTCTATTTGTTGTGATTACCTTACGTACTAATCAATCATTCTTTAATTTTGTTTTATTTTTCAGAATCAGCAGCAGATATCATTCTGACTCAATCTCCTAAATCTCAGTCTGTTCGCCCAGGAGAGACTGTCTCTATCAGCTGTACAGCCAGTTCAAGTACCAGCAATGTGCTTAGCTGGTACCTGCATAAACCTGGAGAAGCTCCTAAACTCCTGGTTTATCATGGTACAAAACGTCAGTCTGGGATTCCAGGTCGTTTCAGTGGGAGTGGATCTGTTAGTCCTTATACTCATTACACTCTGACCATCAGTGGAGTCCAGGCTGAAGATGCAGGAGATTACTACTGTCAGCAGGGTGCCAGCACGCCGTTCACACAGTGTTAGAGCGTCGTACAAAAACCTCCCTCAGCTAAAGAGGAACTGCTCTGTCTCATTAGCTGCAGAGCTACAGAGTCTCCCGTATTCTAAAGTATTTTAAACACCAATTCTTCTAAATATGACACATACTGCACATATCTCTCAATATATTCTGCAAAAATGTTAAGTCTTTGTAAACACACTAGGACCTCTAAGGATACAGAGCTGTAGAAAATGCTTTGTTTTGAAGGACATGTTAAGCAAAATGAAAAATAGGTTTAGATTATTTTTTCAACGCTTTGATTTCTATTCAAATTGTAAGAAGCACCAATTTCAGTACGCAATAGCAAGAATGTTGACCCTGTCCGAACCCAACTATTCATGCCCTACTCAACTTCTATACCGCTCCAACCTTGACAGAGTGAATACAGTCATATCGTTTGCATTCAAGAAGTACTAGTTTGATATCATTATGATACAGTATATATATTTTTTGTATAATATATATATATTTTCATAGGGGACAATGCACATAAATCAACATCAATCTTACAATAATGCAACATCCAGGTAAATGTGCCGGGGTTAGCCAAAAGCTATTTTGCAACTGTACTCCCAGGGCAGGTAAGGGCAATCACACAGCCACAATACAAATACTTAATGAAACAATACAAAGTACAAATACATTACATCCAATAATATATAATTCTAACAACAACAGATTATTCGTAATAAAAACACTTATAAAAACGCTTATACATATAAAGAACTGCAGATAACTCTTGTAAAGGTTTGGAAAGATTTGAGCCATGTTTTCAATTTAAATTTAAAAGTACAATAATCAGTGCAGCTTCTCAAGTCCCTGGGCATTGCATTCCAGTATATTGTATCTCTACCAGAAAAGGCAGATTGAGCGAATATACTGTGTCAAAAAGGGACAAACGGAAATGGCGCCACGCCAAACTGCAAGTCTTCCGACTAGCTTGGAAAGACGGTACCCTGCAGTACCGAAGAGCCCTTACTGCTGCTCGATCATCCTATTTTTCTAACTTAATTGAGGAAAATAAGAACAATCCGAAATTCCTTTTTGATACTGTCACAAAGCTAACTAAAAAGCAGCATTCCCCAAGAGAGGATGACTTTCACTTTAGCAGTGAAAAATTCATGAACTTCTTTGAGGAAAAGATTATGATTATTAGAAAGCAAATTACACACTCCTCTTTAAACCTGCGTATTCCTCCAAACCTCAGTTGTCCTGAGTCTGCACAACCCTGCCAGGACCTAGGATCAAGAGAGACGCTCAAGTGTTTTAGTACTATATCTCTTGACACAATGATGAAAATAATCATGGCCTCTAAACCTTCAAGCTCCATACTGGACCCTATTCCAACTAAACTACTGAAAGAGCTGCTTCCTGTGCTTGGCCCTCCTATGTTGAACATAATAAACGGCTCTCTATCCACCGGATGTGTACCAAATTCACTAAAAGTGGCAGTAATAAAGCCTCTCTTGAAAAAGCCAAACCTTGACCCAGAAAATATAAAAAACTATCGGCCTATATCGAATCTTCAATTCCTCTCAAAATTTTTAGAGATGGCTGTTGCGCAGCAACTCACTGCCTTCCTGAAGACAAACAATGTATACGAAATGCTTCAGTCTGGTTTTAGACCCCATCATAGCACTGAGACGGCACTTGTGAAGATGGTAAATGACATTTTAATGGCATCGGACCGAGGCTTTGCATCTGTCCTCGTGCTCCTAGACCTTAGTGCTGCTTTTGATACCATCGATCACCACATTCTTTTGGAGAGATTGGAAACCCAAATTGGTCTACACGGACATGTTCTGGCCTGGTTTAGATCTTATCTGTCGGAAAGATATCAGTTTGTCTCTGTGAATGGTTTGTCCTCTGACAAATCAACTGTAAATTTCGGTGTTCCTCAAGGTTCCGTTTTAGGACCACTATTGTTTTCACTATATATTTTACCTCTTGGGGATGTTATTCGAAAACATAATGTTAACTTTCACTGCTATGCGGATGACACACAGCTGTACATTTCAATGAAACATGGTGAAGCCCCACAATTGCCCTCGCTAGAAGCATGTGTTTCAGACATAAGGAAGTGGATGGCTGCAAACTTTCTACTATTAAACTCGGACAAAACAGAGATGCTTGTTCTAGGTCCCAAGAAACAAAGAGATCTTCTGTTGAATCTGACAATTAATCTTAATGGTTGTACAGTCGTCTCAAATAAAACTGTGAAGGACCTCGGCGTTACTCTGGACCCTGATCTCTCTTTTGAAGAACATATCAAGACCATTTCAAGGACAGCTTTTTTCCATCTACATAACATTGCAAAAATCAGAAACTTTCTGTCCAAAAATGATGCAGAAAAATTAATCCATGCTTTTGTCACTTTTAGGTTAGACTACTGCAATGCTCTACTTTCCGGCTACCCTGATAAAGCACTGAATAAACTTCAGTTAGTGCTAAATACGGCTGCTAGAATCCTGACTAGAACCCAAAAATTTGATCATATTACTCCAGTGCTAGCCTCTCTACACTGGCTTCCTGTCAAAGCAAGGGATGATTTCAAGGTTTTACTGCTAACCTACAAAGCATTACATGGGCTTGCTCCTACCTATCTCTCTGATTTGGTCCTGCCGTACATACCTACACATACGCTACGGTCACAAGACGCAGGCCTCCTAATTGTCTCTAGAATTTCTAAGCAAACAGCTGGAGGCAGGGCTTTCTCCTATAGAGCTCCATTTTTATCGAACGGTCTGCCTACCCATGTCAGAGACGCAAACTCGGTCTCAACCTTTAAGTCTTTACTGAAGACTCATCTCTTCAGTGGGTCATATGATTGAGTGTAGTCTGGCCCAGGAGTGGGAAGGTGAACGGAAAGGCTCTGGAGCAACGAACCGCCCTTGCTGTCTCTGCCTGGCCGGTTCTCCTCTTTCCACTGGGATTCTCTGCCTCTAACCCTATCTTTGTGGGCTATACTCAGCCTTGTCTCAGGATGGTAAGTTGGTGGTTGAAGATATACCTCTAGTGGTGTGGGGGCTGTGCTTTGGCAAAGTGGGTGGGGTTATATCCTTCCTGTTTGGGTGTCCTCGGATGGGGCCACAGTGTCTCCTGACCCCTCCTGTCTCAGCCTCCAGTATTTATGCTGCAGTAGTTTATGTGTCGGGGGGCTAGGGTCAGTTTGTTATATCTGGAGTACTTCTCCTGTCCTATTCGGTGTCCTTTGTGAATCTAAGTGTGTGTTCTCTAATTCTCTCCTTATCTCTTTTTTTCTCTCGGAGGACCTGAGCCCTAGGACCGTGCCCCAGGACTACCTGACATGATGACTCCTTGCTGTCCCAGTCCACCTGACTGTGCTGCTGTTCCAGTTTCAACTGTTCTGCCTTATTATTATTCGACCATGCTGGTCATTTATGAACATTTGAACATCTTGGCCATGTTCTGTTATAATCTCCACCCGGCACAGCCAGAAGAGGACTGGCCACCCCACATAGCCTGGTTCCTCTCTAGGTTTCTTCCTAGGTTTTGGCCTTTCTAGGGAGTTTTTCCTAGCCACCGTGCTTCTACACCTGCATTGCTTGCTGTTTGGGGTTTTAGGCTGGGTTTCTGTACAGCACTTTGAGATATCAGCTGATGTACGAAGGGCTATATAAATAAATTTGATTTGATTTGATTTGAAATGCAATCCCCTCTAGTTACTGCCCTTGTTATCTTGGAGGTGCCTTCCATGAGCATGAAATGCCAGCATAGGGGTGGAGGGGCAACACCATGCAGGATCTTAAAGACAAGGCTTGCATCTACATACTGCTTAAACCTATCCAGACTGAAATAATCATGTTAGTGAATGATGTGATAATGGTGGTAACTGTTTGGGTTGGTATCAAACATCTTAAGTGTTTGTTTGCAGAGTGATTCAATTGATTTCAGAATAGAAGCTCCTGCTTGTGAGGCAATATCTCAGATGTGAGAAGATCATAGCAAGCATATATAGTTAGGCGGCCTCCAGAAGAAGTTAAAGTTTTATAAACCTAGTGTTGGATAATCCAAACTTGACCGTGTTAACCAACCTTCTTCATGTATCTTAAAGTTGGACTCCAAAATGACGCCGAGATACCTGAAGAGAGACACAACGTTCAGATTCTCCCCATTAACAAGAACAGCTTGTTGGGAAGAATCAATGGATTTTTTTTTTGATAAGTACAGAAAAACAGTCTTGTTGATATTTAAATGCAGGTAATAATCATTCATCCATTTAGAAACGTATAACATAGCTTCAGCTAACTTGTAAACCATTTTTGGAGTGTACATACATGAATGTATCGTCTTCATACATATGCATGTTAACTTGTGGGCAAGCAAGTGGGAGATCATTTATATAGAGGGTGTAACGATTGTCGTCGGGAGAAGGAGAGGAGGACCAAAGTGCAGCGTGGTACTTATCCATAATATTTTTAATGAAGAATGAATACGGGAACAAAAACGACAAACGAACAGTTCTGACAGGTGCAACAAACCAGAAAATAATCACCCACAACTCAAAGTGGGAAAACAGGCTACCCAAGTACCGTTCTCAATCAGAGACAACGATTGCCAGCTGCCTCTGATTGGGAACCATACCAGGCCAAACACATAGAAATAGAAAACATAGAACACGAAACATAGAATACCCACCCACATCACACCCTGACCAAACTAAAAATAGAAACATACAAAGCAATCTACGGTCAGGGCGTGACAGATGGTAAACAGAAGGGGGCCTAATATTGCCCCTTGTGAGACTCCAATGTTATAGTAAAGAAAGTCTGACAGTGTCCCCCAGACGAACCTTTTGACTTCTGTTTGTCAGATAGGAATACATCTAACATATATCTTTCACAAATAAATGTAGATCACGTAGCCATATAAAGACCTGAGAGTGAAGTCCCCAACTTGAACGTCATGCAAAGTCTAACGTGAAGTCTGGTTCCTCAGCCATAGTCAGACACACACAGCTGCCCCAGTCCCAGAGGGTTTGAGGCTGGGAGATTCTGTTCTGTGGTGAGGCTGAAAGTGATATTTCCATGGACAGGGTTACTGCAACACTCCCAGAATAGAGCAGCACAGTAGCCAGATGTTAACCTGTCCCAGATAGTTCCAGTGAGTTTAGAGCACATGGTTTCAGTATTAGTAACATCATAAAGACCAGTGGGTTTATAATGTCTTTGGTATTAGTAACGTCACGAAGACCAGTGAGTTTAGAGCACATGGATTCAGTCTGAGTCGTATTGTAGATTTCCGTTTGACTGGTACCAAACCTGAACCAATCAGCTAAGCGTTCATTGAGAGAGGTTCATTAACTGAAATGTATCAGTAACATTGTGTTTCATGGCAGAGCTCTCCATTCCTTATGAAAACTAAACAAATCATAAAGAAAAAAGTCTAATGGTAAACCTCAGTAAAGAATGATATCCAGGCACACAATTTAACATTTTGAACGTCTTTATTATCTCAACATGTCAGAACCAACAGCATTACAGTAATTAGGTTCAGAACACATGTGATATGAAAGCCAAGCAGATCTATTTGACATCAGAATCAGACATCTATTCTGTTCTTTGTTCCACTATGATAAAAGCTCCTGCTGGAGGAAGGATTCCCACACAGGATCCAGCCCAGCATTAGATCAGTGTGCTGGTATTGCTGGAACAGTAAGAAGGAGAGGTGCAGAGTAAAAACAGTGGAGTCAGAGGGGGGAGCTCATTAATCAGAACACTGGTCTCTCTTCAGTGTCTCAGAGAGAGGAGACTGGGAGCCCTGGGTGGCCTCACAGGTCACAGAGCCCACCTTCTTCCACTGGTCGACAGGGAGGGTCAGGGTGCTGCTCCAGCTGTAGTGGCCATCCTTCTCCAGGACCCCGGGGCTCCCGGTCACCTCCCACGTGCCACTGCTGCTGCTGCCGTCCACCTTCCAGCTCAGCTTCCAGTCTGAGGGGAAGCCCTTGTTGGCCAGGCACATGAGAGTGGCCTTCCCCTGCTGCAGCGCCACACTGGAGGGGGGCAGGACTGTCAGGGTGGGACGAACATCACCTAAAAGACAGGTGGGAACTATCAATCAATCATCAGACTGATATGACAATAATGATGCAGCAGTTCTACATCTTAGCTGTAAATTACGTTTTTTTCCATCAGTAGGTTTCTGTTCCTCATACAGACAGTCAGTTTATCACACTTCCCTTTGATTAGCTACTGAAGCATATTATAACTACATGAGATGACTGAAAATACAATCAACTATCTTCAAAATTGTACTATTTAAAATGTGAAATATTCCTCCCTTACTGTAATGGAATAAACTCATAGGAATCAAACTGCATTTCATTATTAATTATTATGATTATTATTTTAAAGAACATTTCACAGAATGTATGAACAATTCTTACATTATGAATTAAATTACAATTGGTTGATAATATGCCTGTGCTGAGGAAATAAATTCCAGTTGAGTGTAAACATCTAACAATGAAATACATTTAATTTAAAAGTCACACTAAAACATTTAAGTTTTAATTTATCGAAAGAAAATGAATAAAGTTATGTGTAATTTACAAGATATTGTATCAAATTGAAAATAAACCTATATTCATATGAACAGCAGAAAAGCTGGACTTCACAAGATAGCAAGTCTTTTCAATAGATAGCAAATAAAACAACAAATGGGATCAAATAAGATAACAAAATAGTAAATAGCAAATAGATAGCAAATCTAAGCAATACCTTGTAGCTGAATGCTGAAGGAGTGAATTAAGTTGAATATAACCATCTTAAAACAATTACATACATTTAAAATACACATTTAAATCAAATGAATAGTGATATTATTTACAAGACTAGGTCTGTTAACCAAAAATAATAGCTTAATATTTGAGGTTTAACCAAAATATATTTTCACCCAAATGGAGACTCTTATGAAGAGAATAACGCTTCAACCAAAAACATAACTATGCATAGTATTTATTTCCATTTTAATCTTAGTTTCTTCTCTCACAAGATCATCTGTGCATCTATATGCAAGGTCAGAACACTTTCTTTATTAGAGGTAGGTAAACTTACTTCCAAACTCCAGTCTAGTGCCTCCACCAAAAGTGTACCACAGTGATGCAATCTCATTCAGCGGCCGTACAAAAACCTCTGACACTATAGAGACACTGCTTTTGCTCTTTGTAAAGCTACATTCATCTAAACCACTCTTATTTCAACAGTATCTCTGTTCCAAATGAATACACACCTTGTTTGATATATTACATCTTGAATAGGCATTTTGATTTAACTAAATTTACTCTAAGGAAAATAAATGCAAAACAAATTCTCAAAATATAAATATACATTTCTACTTTCTATTTAAGGGAGTTGTAATATTGTTAAGAAAATGAATTGGGATTTTGATATCAGAGGTCAAGATCAAGAACTGAATACTTACTGCCAACACTCAGTTTGGTCCCTCCACCGAAAGTCCACCACAGTGATAGAGTCTGATTGACTCGCTGGACAAAAACCTCCAGACAGACACAGAGGGGAATGGTAACAGAGACATGGAACTGATGCCCCCTACTGGTCCACTCTGGAACTCCAGTAGACTGGACACATTCACTTTACCCATTAATATAATATAATAATATATGCCATTTAGCAGACGCTTTTATCCAAAGCAACTTACAGTCATGTGTGCATACATTCTACATATGGGTGGTCCTGGGAATCGAACCCACTGCCCTGGCGTTACAAGCGCCATGCTCTACCAACTGTGCTACAGAAGGACCATTGAACTATCTACATACTGAAAACGGCGGTGGACAGTGTTGACACAAAGTTCCTTCAGAAACTATTCACACCCTTTGACTTTTTCCACATTTTGTTGTCTAACAGCCTGAATTGAATGGGGACTTTTTAAGATAGTTACAGAGTCTGATGGCTGTGACAGGAGAAAACTGAGCATGGATCAACAACATGATACGGTAGTTACTCCTCGATACAGTTCTAACCTACATGACAGAGTGAAAAGAAGGAAGCCTGTGCAGAATACAAATACAAATATTCCAAAACATTCATCCTGTTTGGAATAAGGCACTAAAGTAAAACTGCAAAAATGTGGCAGAGAAATTAACTTTATGTCCTGAATACAAAGTGTTATGTTTGGGACAAATCCAATATAACACATTACTGAGTACCACTCTTCATATTTTCAAGCATAGTGGAGGCTCCATATTATGGGTATGCTTGTCATCGGCAAGGACTCTGGAGTTTTTTGGAGGGATAAATGAAATGGAATGGAGCTAAGCACAGGCACAATCTTAGAGGAAAGGTTGGTTCAGTCTGATTTCCACCAGAAACTGGGAGACAAATTCATCTTTCAGCAGGACAGCGACTTAAAACACAAGACCAAATATACACTGGAGTTCCTTACCAAGACGACATTGAATGTTTCTGACTTGCCTTTAAGTAGTTACAGTTTTGAACTTAGATCGTTGACAAAACACATGACAATTAAACCCATTAGAATCCCATCTTGTTACACAACAAATGTGGGAAAAGTCACAAAAGTCCACATTTTTTACATCATTATGAATAAAAATATCTGCCAGCGGCATTTTGCGGAAGAGTCACACTGTCTGGAACATTCTCCCTAGTAAGTGGTACCTGCTCCATGTGTACATGTGTACATGATTTGTGGCAAATCTGTTTCAATCATGTCTTTGTTCACTTTCACGTGGGTCAAACAAAAACACCCTAATGATTGGCAGACAATAGAGCCTCCCACAACGCAGGTGATGGCTGCAAGTTGCAACTGGTGAGGAGGAACTGCAGAAACTTGCAGTCAACTACAGTCAAAACTTCATGACCTTTGATCACATGGTTTTTGTAAAGGTCATGCAGTTGTTATGTAGGCTCAAGTCAGAATATGAGAACATATGAGAACTCATAGTTGCTTCCCACTCTTTATGCAAATGACCAGATATTGTCAATAGCTTCCAGATTAAGATAACATAAGATAGCAGTCATGGTAGATTTAGGCTAGAATCTGTGTCAGGTAGGAAATTAGAAGTGCAATCATCCCACTGGGCAGATGTCATTTCAATGTCTGTTCAACATTGGTTCAACATAATTTCATTGAAATGACGTGGAAACGTGGCGTAGCGGTCTAAGGCACTGCATCGCAGTGATTGAGGCGTCATTACAGACCTGAGGTTGATCCCAGGCTGTGTCACAGCTGGCCATGACCAGGAGACCCATGAAGCATCGCACAGTTGGGCCAGCGTCTTCCGGGTTAGTTAAGAGTTTGGCCGGCCTGGATTTCCTTGTCCCATCAAGCTCTAGCGACTTCTTGTGGTGGAAAAAGCGCCTGCAAGCTGATCTCGATTGCCAGCTGGACAGTGTTTCCTCCAAGACATTGCTGTGGCTGGCTTCCGAGTTCAGTGAGCAGTGTGTCAAGAAGCAGTGCGGCTTTCCAGGATTGTGTTTCGGAGGACGCATGGCTCTCGACCTTCGCCTCTCCTGAGTCCATAGGGGAGTTGCTGTGATGAGACAAGACTGTAACTACCAATTGGGGAGAAAAGGGGGTAAATCTGCAACAAAAAAAACACACACACATCTCATCAGGAGGAATCTGACCAGAGGCAGTTAACCCACACCTTTCACTTACTATCACTCTATGACATGAGATCAAGAGAAGAGAAAAACTTGTGAGGATTTCATGCACTCTGTTTACTAGTGTAGAGACTGTTTTAACACAGTGTTAGAGTGTCGTACAAAAACCTCCCTCAGCTAAAGAGGAACTGCTCTGTCTAATTAGCTGCAGAGCTACGGCGTCTCCCGTATTCTAAAGTATTTCAAAAACCAATTATTTGAAAAATGACACATACTGTACATATCTCTCTATATATTCTCCAAATATGTTAAATCTTTGCAAACACACTGGGACCAATAAGGATACAGAGCTGTAGAAAATGCTTTCTTTTGAAGGACATGTTAAGCAAAGTTAAGAACAGGTTTACATTTACGCTTCGATTTCTCTTCATATTGTAAGAAGAACTCATTTCAGTACACAACAGCATGAGTGTTGACCCCGTCTGAACCAAACTATTCATGCCCTACTCAACTTCTATACGCCTCCAAACTTGAATGAGTGAATACAGTCATATCATTTGCATTCAAGAAATACTACTTTGACATCATTATGATACAGTATATCACATGGTTTCAGTATTAGTAACATCATGAAGACCAGTGAGTTTAGAGCACTTGGCTTCAGTATTAGTAACATTATGACGACCAGTGAGTTTAGAGCACTTGGCTTCAGTATTGGTAACATCACGAAGACCAGTGAGTTTAGAGCACTTGGCTTCAGTATTAGTAACATCATGAAGACCAGTGAGTTTAGAGCACTTGGCTTCAGTATTGGTAACATCACGAAGACCAGTGAGTTTAGAGCACTTGGCTTCAGTATTGGTAACATCACGAAGACCAGTGAGTTTAGAGCACTTGGCTTCAGTATTGGTAACATCACGAAGACCAGTGAGTTTAGAGCACTTGGCTTCAGTATTGGTAACATCACGAAGACCAGTGAGTTTAGAGCACTTGGCTTCAGTATTAGTAACATCATGAAGACCAGTGAGTTTAGAGTACATGTATTCAGTATTAGTAACATGATGAAGACCAGTGAGTTTAGAGCACATGGTTTCAGTATTGGTAACATCACGAAGACCAGTGAGTTTAGAGCACTTGGCTTCAGTATTGGTAACATCACGAAGACCAGTGAGTTTAGAGCACTTGGCTTCAGTATTAGTAACATCATGAAGACCAGTGAGTTTAGAGTACATGTATTCAGTATTAGTAACATGATGAAGACCAGTGAGTTTAGAGCACTTGGCTTCAGTATTGGTAACATCACGAAGACCAGTGAGTTTAGAGCACTTGGCTTCAGTATTAGTAACATCATGAAGACCAGTGAGTTTAGAGTACATGTATTCAGTATTAGTAACATGATGAAGACCAGTGAGTTTAGAGCACTTGGCTTCAGTATTGGTAACATCACGAAGACCAGTGAGTTTAGAGCACTTGGCTTCAGTATTGGTAACATCACGAAGACCAGTGAGTTTAGAGCACTTGGCTTCAGTATTAGTAACATCATGAAGACCAGTGAGTTTAGAGTACATGTATTCAGTATTAGTAACATGATGAAGACCAGTGAGTTTAGAGCACATGGTTTCAGTATTGGTAACATCACGAAGACCAGTGAGTTTAGAGCACTTGGCTTCAGTATTGGTAACATCACGAAGACCAGTGAGTTTAGAGCACTTGGCTTCAGTATTAGTAACATCATGAAGACCAGTGAGTTTAGAGTACATGTATTCAGTATTAGTAACATGATGAAGACCAGTGAGTTTAGAGCACTTGGCTTCAGTATTAGTAACATTATGACGACCAGTGAGTTTAGAGCACTTGGCTTCAGTATTGGTAACATCACGAAGACCAGTGAGTTTAGAGCACTTGGCTTCAGTATTAGTAACATTATGACGACCAGTGAGTTTAGAGCACTTGGCTTCAGTATTGGTAACATCACGAAGACCAGTGAGTTTAGAGCACTTGGCTTCAGTATTAGTAACATCATGAAGACCAGTGAGTTTAGAGTACATGTATTCAGTATTAGTAACATGATGAAGACCAGTGAGTTTAGAGCACATGGTTTCAGTATTAGTAACATCATGAAGACCAGTGAGTTTAGAGTACATGGCTTCAGTATTAGTATCACTGTAGATATCCTTTTGACTGGTATTATATTTGGCCCAATTAGCTAAGCGTTCATTCCGAGAGGTTCATTAACTGAAATGTATCAGTAACATTATTTTTCATGATACCTCTCGATACCTACTCTCCTGGACGACTGGACTCTGCAAGCTAGCCACCATCACTCCAGGTGCTCTACCTGCAGATGTGGAACCGGCTGGGACGCAAGGCGGAGGTTGCACTGCTCCTGGCCCTGTGGGGGCTTGCATGCAGCCTGACTGTCCCCACTGTGACCACTCGCGAAATGGGTGATGAATGCTGCCAAGACACGTGCTGGGGTTCATGATCCCATTCTCTGTGCTGGTCACATCCTACTGCTGCCTCCACGGACTGGTGAACCAAGTTGACGCAGCAGATCACAAGTGTTGTGGTTGCATTCTACATCCTCTGCATCCCTGTGATCCATAAGCGTGGTGGACATTGCCGGAGTGGTGCTGTGTCTGTCTGAAGTCGGTCTCTGCAGATTTGACTAAAGGGATGTGGCAGGCATGCCAACCCATAACTCTAACCCTCACCCTACCCATAACCAAACCCCTTATCCCTAACAGTAACATATTAATAATTTCTTAGGGCTGTGATCCCGCTTACGGGATCGATATGACAACAGCCAGCTAAAGTGCAGGGCGCCAAATTCAAAACAACAGAAATCCCATCATTAAAATTCCTCAAACATAGAAGTATTTCACACCATTTTAAAGATGCACTTCTTGTTAATCCCACCACAGTGTCCAATTTCAAATAGGCTGTACAGTGAAATCACCACAAATGATTATGTTAGGTCAGAGCCAAGTCACAGAAAAACACAGCCATTTTTCCAGCCAAAGAGAAGAGTCACAAAAATCAGAAATAGAGATACAATTAATCACTAACCTTTGATGATCTTCATCAGATGACACTCATAGGACTTCATGTTACACAATACATGTATGTTTTGTTCGATGAAGTTCATATTTATATAAAAAAATCTCAGTAGACATTGGCGCGTTATGTTTAGAAGTTCCAAAAACATCCGGTGATTTTGCAGAGAGCCACATGAATTTCCAGAAATCCTCAAAATAAACATTGATAAAAGATACAAGTGTTATTCACAGAATTAAAGATAGCCTTCTCCTTAATGCAACCACTGTGTCAGATTTTTTTTAAACGTTACGGAAAAAGCACACCATGCAATAATCTGAGTACGGCGCTCAGAGACCAAACAAGACAAAAAGATATCCGGCATATTGTGGGGTCAACATAAGTCAGAAATAGCATTATAAATATTAATTTACCTTTGATGATCTTCATCAGAATGCACTCCCAGGAATCCCAGTTCCACAATAAATGTTTGATTTGTTCGATAAAGTTTATCATTTATGTCCAAATTCCTCCTTGTTGTTAGCGCGTACAGCCCAGTAATCCATCTTCAAAAAATTCCGTTACAGTCCGTAGAAACATGTCAAACGACGTATAGAATCAATCTTTAGGATGTTTTTAAACATAAATCTTCAATAATGTTCCAACCGGAGAATCCCTTTGTCTTCAGAAATGGAATGGATCGCGAGCTACCTCTCATGTGAACGAGCGTCACGAGCTTGTGGCACTCTGCTAGACCACTGACTCAAAGAGCACTTAAGAGCCCCTCCTTTACAGTAGAAGCCTCAAACACGTTTCTAAAGACTGTTGACATCTAGTGGAAGCCTTAGGAAGTGCAACAGGACCAATATCCCACTGTATCTTCAATAGGGAATGAGTTGAAAAACGACCAACCTCAGATTTCCCACTTCCTGGTTGGATATTTTCTCAGGTTTTTGCCTGCCATATGAGTTCTGTTATACACACAGACATCATTCAAACAGAATGATTCAATTCAGAGTGTTTTCTATCCAAATATACTAATAATATGCATATATTAGCAACTGGGACTTAGTAGCAGGCAGTTTACTCTGGGCACCTTATTCATCCAAGCTACTCAATACTGCCCCCAGCCATAAGAAGTTTTAACAGGTGTCCTTAATGTTTTGTACGCTCAGTGTATACCAGTGTTGCAGTTGCACTAAACTCATACCATTTCTTAGTCATACCATTTCTTAGTCAATTGTCATCATTAATTAAAATTATAATTGAACAGGTAAAAAGGTATGCTTAGATAACCTATACCGATAAATATATATATATTTTATATAGAATTAGGCTGAACGATTATGGCTCTAAATTATAGGAAAAAGGTGTTTGAAAAATGGTCATCACTCATTACAATGACAATTGAACAGGTTAAAAGGTATGCTTAGATTAATCACGAGTAAAATTCAGTCTGTGCTGCTGCTCCCCTCTAGTTGCTACTGGAAAAGTAATATTATCAGATATTAAGGTAAGACCCAGATGTGACGTCGAATAAACAATTGTTTAATATTCCCACAGGGGCAGGCAATAGACAGGTCAAGGAAGGCAGGGGTCAATAGTCCAGAGTAGTGGGGGAAAGGTACAGGATATCAGGCAGGGTCAGGCAGGCGGGCTCAGAGACAGGACAGGCAAGGGTCAAAACCAGGAGGGCAAGAAAAAGAGAGACTGGGGAAAAGCAGGAGCTGAGAGAAAATGCTGGTTGACTTGACAAACAAGATGAACTGGCACAGACAGACAGAAAACACAGTTATAAATACACAGGGGATAATGGGGAAGATGGGCGACACTTGTAGGGGGGTGGAGACAATCACAAAAACAGGTGAAACAGATCAGGGTGGGACAGTACATCCCCTTTAGGGGTGCCACCTGGCGTCTTACAGGGGCGCGTAGCTGGTTGACCGGAGTGCCGGCGATGGAAGTCGACGATGAGGGCTGGGTCCAGGACGTTTCTAGCGGGGACACAGCACCTCTCCTCCGGGCCGTAACCCTCTCAGTCCACCAGGTACTGGAAACGCCTGCCCCGTGGACGAACACTCAGGAGGCGTCTCACCGTGTATGCTGGATGACCAAAAATATCTCTCTGTCTCTCTCACACACACACACACACACACACACACACACACACACACACACACACACACACACACACACACACACACACACACACACACACACACACACACACACACACACACACACACACACACACACACACACACACACACGAGAAAGAAGCTGATCAGAGGCAGTTAACCCCTATTACTTTCCTTATTATCACTCTATAACAAGAGATCAGGTGAGAAGAACAAACTTGTGAGGATTGCAAGCAGACTGTTTTCTGGTGTTCACACCGTTATAACCTGTTCTGAGATGTCCAGCACCTGCAAAAAAAGTTACACATAGAATTAGATGTCTAAAGTCTATTTCCAGATAGCTCTTACATCTCTTATCTTATTCTTTCACTGACCATGGAGAACCTCAACTCCTCCAACATCTCCAGCTTGGACCCCTCCTCTAAGATTTAGAGCATTGTCCTGGGGCTGTGCCGTGCACTGGGCTTCCCTGGTAACATAACTGTCCTGGTGGTCATACTGCGCCGCCTTCCCCAACGCCCCAACTTTACCATGTGCCTCATGCTGAACCTGGCGTCATCCAACATCTGGTACATGGCCACGATACCTGTGTGGATCTGTACTCTCCTGCACTGCTGGGCCGTGTCACCTGCAAGCTAGCCACCTTCCGGCTCTACCTCAGCCCATAACTCCAACCATCACCCTACTCATAACCAAAACCCTTAACCCTAATCATAACAAATTAGGGTACTCACAAAAATAAAGGTGACTTTTTAAGGTGTTTTGGCTTGGTTTAAACAGCAGCCAATTTAGCTATTTTGTTCTCAACAAAACCCACATTTTTGGTTGCTGGCTCTGTATCTGTATAGCCTGTACTTTCTAGGTATCCATAGGTTAGCCTATATTTGTTATTCTGATGATCTGTCTCCTTTCAAGCTTGACCTCCAAATCCTAAATTGTATTTGTCAGCTTTCGAATGCATAAATAAATACATTTAGTTTTAATGAATACATTGATTTGTTGTTTCTCTTACAGTACATGCACTTCTGCTTTGGAGGAGCCCCAACCTCCCAGAAAGTGTTGGACTATTTCTTCATACTTGTGAAGTTGACTCATTCTTTGTCAAAATCTTGACAGGTATTTTAGCATTGAGCACCATGGAAAAACACTCTAGATGTATGTAACAACAGTTCTGCCTAAATAGATCAATAAAAGCATGCAATTCAAAACCTTGCACCACTCTGATGCCCAACATGGGTTCAACCATGTCAGTTTCAGTCTAAGACTCAACCTGAAGTGAGACAGCTTGCCAAGAATGCCAAACAAAATAGTTATGAAACAAATGAAGGTAGAACTTGTAACATGTAACTGTCACGTCTGCTCCCGTTCTCCCTCTTGATGGCGCCAGGCTGCCCTTCATTACACAAAACTGTCACCAACATTACGACCAGCTGCTCAATATTGCTCTCACCTGGACTCCATTACCTTGTTGATTTCCCCCTCTATATCTGTCTGCTCCTCAGTTTGTTCCCATTGTCAGCATTGATGTCGTTATTTTTCTCCTGTCCAGACGCTGTTCCTGCCCTGTTTCATGTCCGCTGTTTAGTAAATGTTCTCCCTGTACCTGCTTCACGTCTCCAGCGTTGATCCTCACAGTAACAACACATTTGGTACAAGGACAAACAACATAATCCCAACAAGACCATGCTTGAAAAAGGCAAAAAGGCAAAAAGGCAAAAAAGGCAAAATCCTCAACATAATATTCACTGAGTATACAGAACGTTAAGAACACCTTAATATTGATTTGCACCCCCCTTTGCCCTCAGAAGTGTCAATTAGTCAGGCCATGGACTCTACAAGCTGTTGAAAGTGTTCCACAGTGTGCCTGGGATTTTTTTAAAGTCACACTACATTATTCTCCAGACAATTGAATGAAAGTGTGTGACATCCATTTTATAAGGATCTGGGAGAAGTTTAACTTAAAGTAAAACACCCACTCTGCACATCACACAAACTGCCATTATGCATTGTGGTAAAAAGAGGACGACAGAGCACCACTACTGTCCCTCATGCAAAAAATGGAAACCATTTTCAATCCGTCTAAGGGTCCATTTATTTTCATAGATTCAATAATTGTATAATTTAGAAAATTAATTTGAATACTGCACAACTCCTGAATTATTTTAATTTTATTATAAAATGTAAATTAATAGAAGGGTTGAATTTAATACATAAAAATAAATTTGACCGCAACCCTGATAGGTCCTAAACATTGAATCAATATTTGAATTTGAAAACAAAACAAGTAAGGCTTTTATGTTTTTGTATTCACAACTAAAGTCAGTTATGAGATCCATTTTATCTCTAAATGTTAACACACGTCCTAACTGTGAGTCGTAACGTGTGTTTTTGTCTCTTTCTGTGTGTTTCTATCTCCTATTGAAGGTTGTATTCATGGCTGGGGCTCCTCTGATCTCGGGTCAGTATGAGTAAGGAAGACTTCCAGTAGAATCCTGCTGGATTGCAACTCTAGTTTGGAACACTCTTCTCTCTGGAGCTTCATTCACAAACACACTGGGACCCGGAGGATACTGAGCTGTAGAGGATGCTTCTCTTTTGAAGAAGATGCTGAACAAGTAGTAAAGATTGGGATAAGTTTTCTGTTATGTTCAGGACCAAGATGGAGCCGACAGAGATGGTCGCCTCGCTTCAGACCCTTAGAAAACTATGCAGTTATTATTCTTTTTTTAAATATATGATTTCTTACATTGTTAGCCCAGAAAATCTCAAGTGTTATTACATACATCTGGGAATAACTATTGGATGTAAAAGCAATGTCAATTTAACCATCATTACGACCAGGAATACGACTTTCCCGAAGTGGATCCTTTGTTCGGACCTCCACCCTGGACATGCGATCTTATCCCAGCGGCCGACCCAAAAAACGCGGTCGCGGCAGGAGAGGAAGACGGAACGGCCTACTGGTCAGACTCAGAAGGTGAGCACACTATTCACCGCTTCCGAACATATTTCAATGTCCAATCTCTAGACAACAAGGTGGATGAAATTAGGGCACGAGTTGCTTTCCAGAGAGACATCAGAGATACCCTAGACCCACTCCAATTTGCCTACAGGGAGGGGGTGAGGGCCCTTGGAGTGTGGTGAGGGCCCTTGGAGTGTGTGTGTGTGTGGGGGGGGGTTAGCTCATCAGGAGGAATCTGACCAGAGGTAGGAAACCCACACCTTTCACTTACTATCAATCTATGACATGAGATCAAGAGAAGAGAAAAACTTTTTTTTGTTTTTTTTTGTTACAATGTGTAGTTTGTCTATGATGTTAGTATTCTCCGATTTGATATACAGTAAGCATACTTCTGGAAACTGGTGACTAATTTTATCTGTGTGTGTGTGCGTGCAAATGCACGCATTTGCGTAAAATACATTTGCATAGCTGTCCTGCCTCATTGCTCCACATACTTTTAAAACCCCAGTGTTGATCAGTGACTGTTCACTCCTTTCAGAGCCACTCACACTCAGCACAATGATGATGTCACTGATTCTACTGCTGGGAACACTGGGGCTCCTTGTTCAGGGTGAGAGACACTGACTAACTTTGATTCATGATGGGTTTGGCTTCAGAATTAAACTTAATTTGTGAATATTGAAGATATTAATAAAAACAAATCTGATTTTGCCTGATATGTTTCATGATAGAATGTGGAAGATTATAAATGTCTGTTTGTTGTGATAACCTTACTAATCATCCTTTCTTCACTTTTGTTTTATTTTTCAGAATCATCAGCAGATATCATTCTGACTCAGTCTCCTAAATCTCAGTCTGTTAGTCCAGGAGAGACTGTCTCTATCAGCTGTACAGCCAGTTCAAGTACTGGTAATAATCTCCAGTGGTACCTGCAGAAACCTGGAGAAGCTCCTAAACTCCTGGTTTATCATGGTACAAAACGTCAGTCTGGGATTCCAGGTCGTTTCAGTGGGAGTGGATCTGGTAGTTCTTATACTCATTACACTCTGACCATCAGTGGAGTCCAGGCTGAAGATGCAGGAGATTACTACTGTCAGCAGGGTGGCAGCTTTCCGTTCACACAGTGTTAGAGCGTCGTACAAAAACCTCCCTCAGCTAAAGAGGAACTGCTCTGTCTCATTAGCTGCAGAGCTACAGAGTCTCCCATATTGTAAAGTATTTTAAACACCAATTCTTCTAAATATGACACATACTGTACATATCTCTCAATATATTCTGCAAAAATGATAAATCTTTCTAAAAACACTAGGACCACTAAGGATACAGAGCTGTAGAAAATGCTTTGTTTTGAAGGACATGTTAAGCAAAATTAAAAATAGGTTTAGATTATTTTTTTAACGCTTTGATTTCTATTCAAATTGTAAGAAGCACCAATTTCAGTACGCAATAGCAAGAATGTTGACCCTGTCCGAACCCAACTATTCATGCCCTACTCAACTTCTATACCGCTCCAACCTTGACAGAGTGAATACAGTCATATCGTTTGCATTCAAGAAGTACTAGTTTGATATCATTATGATACAATATATATATTTTTTGTATAATATATATATAATAATAAATTTTCATAGGGGACAATGCACATAAATCAACATCAATCTTACAATAATGCAACATCCAGGTAAATGTTAGGTTAGCGAAAAGCTAATTTGCACCTTTAGTCCCAGGGCAGGTAAGGGCAATCACACAGCCACAATACAAATACTTAATTAAACAATACAAAGTACAAATACATTACATCCAATAATATATAATTCTAACAACAACAAATTATTCGTAATAAAAACACTATCATCAACTGTCGTCTTACATATAAAGAACTGCAGATAACTCTTGTAAAGGTTTGGAAAGATTTGAGCCATGTTTTCAATTTAAATTTGAAAGTACAATAATCAGTGCAGCTTCTCAAGTCCATGGGCATTGCATTCCAGTATATTGTATCTCTAACAGAAAAGGCAGATTGAGCGAATATACTGTGTCAAAAAGGGACAAATGCAATCCCCTGTAGTCACTGCCCTTGTTATCTTGGAGCTGCCTTCCTTGAGCATGAAATGCCAGCATAGGGGTGGAGGGGCAACACCATGCAGGATCGTAAAGACAAGGCTTGCATCTACATACTGCTTCAACCTATCCAGACTGAAATAATCATGTTAGTGAATGATGTGATAATGGTGGTAACTGTTTGGGTTGGTATCAAACATCTTAAGTGTTTGTTTGCAGAGTGATTCAATTGATTTCAGAATAGAAGCTCCTGCTTGTGAGGCAATATCTCAGATGTGAGAAGATCATAGCAAGCATATATATAGTTAGGCGGCCTCCAGAAGAAGTTAAAGTTTTATAAACCTAGTGTTGGATAATCCAAACTTGACCGTGTTAACCAACCTTCTTAAAGTTGGACTCCAAAATGACGCCGAGATACCTGAAGAGAGACACAACGTTCAGATTCTCCCCATTAACAAGAACAGCTTGTTGGGAAGAATCAATGGATTTTTTTTTAGATAAGTACAGAAAAACAGTCTTGTCGATATTTAAATGCAGGTAATAATCAGTCATCCACTTAGAAACGTATAACATAGCTTCAGTTAACTTGTAAACCATTTTTGGAGTGTACATACATGAATGTATCGTCTTCATACATATGCATGTTAACTTGTGGGCAAGTAAGTGGGAGATCATTTATATAGAGGAGGACCAAAGTGCAGCGTGGTACTTATCCATAATATTTATAATGAAGAATGAATAGGGGAAGAAAAACAACAAAACGACAAACGAACAGTTCTGACAGGTGCAACAAACCAGAAAATAATCACCCACAACTCAAAGTGGGAAAACAGGCTACCTAAGTATGGTTCTCGATCAGAGACAACGATTGTCAGCTGCCTCTGATTGGGAACCATACCAGGCCAAACACATAGAAGTAGAAAACATAGAACACGAAACATAGAATACCCACCCACATCACACCCTGACCAAACTAAAAATAGAAACATACAAAGCAATCTACGGTCAGGGCGTGACAGATGGTAAACAGAAGGGGGCCTAATATTGCCCCTTGTGAGACTCCAATGTTATAGTAAAGAAAGTCTGACAGTGTCCCCCAGACGAACCTTTTGACTTCTGTTTGTCAGATAGGAATACATCTAACATATATCTTTCACAAATAAATGTAGTTCACGTAGCCATAAAACATCAACGAGTGAAATCCCCAACTTGAACATCATGCAAAGTCTATTGTGAAGTCTGGTTCCTCAGCCATAGTCAGACACACACACCTGCCCCAGTCCCAGAGGGTTTGAGGCTGGGAGATTGTGTTCTGTGGTGTGGCTGAAAGAGATATTTGCATGGGCAGAGTTACTGCAACACTCCCAGAATAGAGCAGCACAGTAGCCAGATGTTCACCTGTCCCCAGATAGTTCCAGAGTTTAGAGCACATGGTTTCAGTATTAGTAACATCACGAAGACCAGTGTGTTTATAGCACATGGCTTCAGTACTAGTAACATCACGAAGACCAGTGAGTTTAGAACACATGGCTTCAGTATTAGTAACATCACGAAGACCAGTGTGTTTATAGCACATGGCTTCAGTACTAGTAACATCACGAAGACTAGTGAGTTAAGAACACATGGCTTCAGTATTAGTAACATCACGAAGACCAGTGTGTTTATAGCACATGGCTTCAGTATTAGTAACATCATGAAGACCAGTGAGTTTAGAACATGTCTTTAGTATTAGTAACATCATAAAGACCAGTGGGTTTATAATATGTATTTAGTATTAGTAACATCATGAAGACCAGTGAGTTTAGAACATGTCTTTAGTATTAGTAACATCATGAAGACCAGTGAGTTTAGAACATGTCTTTAGTATTAGTAACATCATGAAGACCAGTGAGTTTAGAGCACATGGATTCAGTTTGAGTCGTACTGTAGATATCCGTTTGACTGGTACCAAACTTGGCCCAATCAGCTAAGCGTTCATTGAGAGAGGTTCATTATCTGAAATGTATCAGTAACATTGTGTTTCATGGCGGAGCTCTCCATTCCTTATGAAAACTAAACAAATCATAAAGAAAAATGTCTAATGGTAAACCTCAGTAAAGAATGATATCCAGGCACACAATTTAACATTTTGAACGTCTTTATTATCTCAACATGTCAGAACCAACAGCATTCTAGTAATAAGGTTCAGAACACATGTGATATGAAAGCCAAGCAGATCTACTTGACATCAGAATCAGACATGTGTTCTTTGTTCCACTATGTTAAAAGCTCCAGCTGGAGGAAGGATTCCCACACAGGATCCAGCCCAGCATTAGATCAGTGTGCTGGTATTACTGGAACAATAAGAAGGAGAGGTGCAGAGTAAGAAGGAGAGGTGCAGTGGAGTCAGAGGGGGGAGCTCATTAATCAGAACACTGGTCTCTCCTCAGTGTCTCAGAGAGAGGAGACTGGGAGCCCTGGGTGGCCTCACAGGTCACAGAGCCCACCTTCTTCCACTGGTCGACAGGGAGGGTCAGGGTGCTGCTCCAGCTGTAGTGGCTATCCTTCTCCAGGACCCCGGGGCTCCCGGTCACCTCCCAGGTGTTGCTGCTGCTGCCGTCCACCTTCCAGCTCAGCTTCCAGTCTGAGGGGAAGCCCTTGTTGGCCAGGCACATGAGAGTGGCCTTCCCCTGCTGCAGCTCCACACTGGAGGGGGACAGGACTGTCAGGGTGGGACGAACGTCACCTAGGAGACAGGTGGGAATTTAGGGCAAGGGGAACTATTAATCACCAGACTGATACGACAATAATGATGCAGCAGTTTTACATCTTAGCTATAAATGAAGGCCTTGTCCATCAGTATCTGTTCATCAAACAAACAGACAGTTAGTTTCACTGTCACTCTTTCACTTCCCTTTGACTAGCTACTGAAGCTTATTATAACTACACCAGATGACTGAAAATACATAAAACTATATTCAAAATGTTATTATTTAAAATATGAAATATGTTAGCATACTTCCTTTATTATAATGGAATAAAATCCTATGAATCAAACTGCATTTCACTATTAATTAATATGATTGTTTTGAAGAACGTTCAACAGAATGTATGAAAAATTCTTAAATTATGAATTTATTTAAAATCTTTTGATAAAATGCCTGTGCTGAGGAAGTAAATTCCAGTTGACTGTAAACATCTAACAATATGATACATTTAATTAAAAGACTCACTAAAACATTTAAAAGTTTAAATTTAAATTAATTCATTATAGTTATATGTAATTTACAGGACAATCTATCACAAAATGAATAGCAGAATAGCAGAACAGCCTGACTTCGCAAGACAACAAGACTTTTCAACAGACAGCAAATAGCAAGTAAAAAACATATAAAATAGCAGAGATCGAGTAAGATGTCAAAAAAGGAAATAGGAAATTTATTGCAAAACTAAAGCAATACTTTGCAGCAGAATGCTGAAGGAGTACATTTATGTTGAATATAACCATCTTACAACAATTATATACATTTAAAAGTCATTCTAGAATCAAATGAATACTGATATGATTTACGAGACAGGGTCTTTTAATCCAAAATGTTAGCTTAATTTTTTAGGTCTAACGAAAAGGTATATTCAGTTATTCACACAAATTGTGACTCATGATCATGCATATTATTTATTACATTTTTAATCTTAGTTTCTTGTCTCACAAGATCATCAGTGCATCTATATGCAAGGTCAGAACACTTTCTTTATTAGAGGTAGGTAAACTTACTTCCAACATCCAGTCTAGTGCCTCCACCAAAAGTGTACCACAGTGATACAATTTCATTCAGCGGCCGTACAAAAACCTCTGACGCTATAGAGACACTGCTTTTGTTCTTTGTAAAGCTACATTCATCTAAACCACTCTGATTTGAACAGTATCCCTGTTTCAAATGAATACACACCTTGTTTGATATATTACATCTTGAATAGGCATTTTAATTTAACTAAATTTACAAATATGGAAAATAAATGCAACGAAAATTCTCCAAAAATAAATATACATTTCTACTTAAGGGAGTTGTAATAGTGTAACGACCCTGGGTTTATGAGCGCGGAAATCGACTCTGCCGCACGAGCATGCTTTTGCGGCACAGTAGATAGCGCGCCGGACCTCGGGCTCGAAGGTCGAGGGTTCGAGACCTGCTCCCTGCTGTTTCATTACAGTGCTGTTAAGCAAATGTATTTGATTTGATATCAAAGGTCAAGATCTAGAACTGAAAAGGATCTAGAACTGAATACTTACTGCCAACACCTAGTTTGGTCCCTCCACCGAAAGTCAACCACAGTGCTAAAGTCTGATTGACTGGGGAATGATAAGAGAGACATGGAACTGATGCCCCCTACTGGTACACTCTGGAACTCCAGTAGACTGGACACATTCACGTTCCCCATTAAACTTCCAACAGTATGAAAACTGTGACTTCAGAAAGTTTTCACAGCCTTTACTTTTTCAAGAAATATAAGATTTGCGATTTCGTGTTACTGGCAAGCACACAATACGCCATAATATCAAAGTATGTTTTTAGAATGGGGCGGCAGCGTAGCCTAGTGGTTAAGAGTGTTGGACTAGTAACCGGAAGGTTGCAAGTTCAAACCCCCGAGCCGACAAGGTACAAATCTGTCGTTCTGCCCCTGAACAGGCAGTTGTTCCTAGGCCGTCATTGAAAATAAGAATTTGTTCTTAACTGACTTGCCTGGATAAATAAAATAAAAATAAAGAATTGGTTTACTAATTAATAAAAACATGAAAAGCTGAATGTCTTGAGTAAGTAAGTTCAGGAGTACAAATGGGCTTAACAAGTCACATAATACCTTTCATGGACTCACTCAGTGTGCAATAATAGTGTTTAACAGGATTTTTAAACAACTACCTCATCTCTGTACCCGACACATACAATTATCTGTATGGTCCCTCAGTCGAGCAGTGAACTTCAAACACAGATTTAACCAGAAAGAACAGGGAGGTTTCGCAAAGAAGGGCACCTATTGGTAATGGGTCAAAATAAAAAGAAGACATTGCATACCCCCTTTGACCATAGTGAAGTTATTAACCACACTTTGGATGGTATATATTGTTTCAGGATAAATGAAACGGATTAGAGCTTAGCACAAACAAAATCCTAGAAGAAAACCTGGTTCAGTCTGCTTTCCAACAGACACTGGGAGACAAATTCATCTTTCAGCAGGAAAATAGCAAAACACAAGTCCAAATATATCAAATCAATTTTTTTTTTGTCACGTGCGCTGAATACAGCAGGTGTAGACCTTACAGGGAAATGAATACTTACAGGCTCTAACCAATAGTGCAAAAAAGGTATTAGGTGAGCAATAGGTAGGTAAAGAAATAAAACAACAGTAAAAAGACAGGCTATATACAGTAGTGAGGCTATAAAAGTAGCGAGGCTCCATACAGACACCAGTCAGGCTGATTGAGGTAGTATGTACATGTAGATATGGTTAAAGTGACTATGCATATATGATGAACAGAGTAGCAGTAGCGTAAAAGAGGGGTTGGCGGGTGGAGGGTGGGACACAATGCAGATAGCTATGTGCGGGAGCACTGGTATACACTGGAGTTTCTTGCCAAGTTGACTGAATGTTTCTGAGTGGCCTACATGTTGTTACAGTTTTGACTTAAATCTGATTGAAAATCTATGGCAAGACTTGAAAATGGCTGAGAAACCGGTGTTTGGAGGATATATTGTCACTGGTGTTGTTAGGCCCTAGGTGATGTCGAGGGCTGACAAACTGTGCCAATATATCCTCCAAACACAGACTTTGAGGGCATTATCACTTTTATACAATGGGTTACCAACATTTATTCATACTATTTCATCCTTTCATGAGATGTAGTCTCGACACAAATCTGAGGTTGCTACCCAAAGGGGATGGTCATTTGTTCTATTTGGTTCGGGGGCTCCGGGCAGCCGAGCGGAAATGGAGGAAAACTCGCCTCCCTGCGGACCTGGCATCCTTTCACTCCCTCCTCTCTACATTTTCCTCCTCTGTCTCTGCTGCTAAAGCCATTTTCTACCACTCTAAATTCCAAGCATCTGCCTCTAACCCTAGGAAGCTCTTTGCCACCTTCTCCTCCCTCCTGAATCCTCCTCCCCCTCCTCCCTCTCTGCAGATGACTTCGTCAACCACTTTGAAAAGAAGGTCGACGACATCCGATCCTCGTTTGCTAAGTCAAACGGCACCACTGGTTCTGCTCACACTGCCCTACCCTGTGCTCTGACCTCTTTCTCCCTCTCTCTCCAGATGAAATCTCGCGTCTTGTGACGGCCGGCCGCCCAACAACCTGCCCGCTTGACCCTATCCCCTCCTCTCTTCTCCAGACCATTTCCGGAGACCTTCTCCCTTACCTCACCTCGCTCATCAACTCATCCCTGACCGCTGGCTACGTCCCTTCCGTCTTCAAGAGAGCGAGAGTTGCACCCCTTCTGAAAAAACCTACACTCGATCCCTCCGATGTCAACAACTACAGACCAGTATCCCTTCTTTCTTTTCTCTCCAAAACTCTTGAACGTGCCGTCCTTGGCCAGCTCTCCCGCTATCTCTCTCTGAATGACCTTCTCGATCCAAATCAGTCAGGTTTCAAGACTAGTCATTCAACTGAGACTGCTCTTCTCTGTATCACGGAGGTGCTCCGCACCGCTAAAGCTAACTCTCTCTCCTCTGCTCTCATCCTTCTAGACCTATCGGCTGCCTTCGATACTGTGAACCATCAGATCCTCCTCTCCACCCTCTCCGAGTTGGGCATCTCCGGCGCGGCCCACGCTTGGATTGCGTCCTACCTGACAGGTCGCTCCTACCAGGTGGCGTGGCGAGAATCTGTCTCCTCACCACTCGCTCTCACCACTGGTGTCCCCCAGGGCTCTGTTCTAGGCCCTCTCCTATTCTCGCTATACACCAAGTCACTTGGCTCTGTCATAACCTCACATGGTCTCTCCTATCATTGCTATGCAGACGACACACAATTAATCTTCTCCTTTCCCCCTTCTGATGACCAGGTGGCGAATCGCATCTCTGCATGTCTGGCAGACATATCAGTGTGGATGACGGATCACCACCTCAAGCTGAACCTCGGCAAGACGGAGCTGCTCTTCCTCCCGGGGAAGGACTGCCCGTTCCATGATCTCGCCATCACGGTTGACAACTCCATTGTGTCCTCCTCCCAGAGCGCTAAGAACCTTGGCGTGATCCTGGACAACACCCTGTCGTTCTCAACTAACATCAAGGCGGTGGCCCGTTCCTGTAGGTTCATGCTCTACAACATCTGCAGAGTTCGACCCTGCCTCACACAGGAAGCGGCGCAGGTCCTAATCCAGGCACTTGTCATCTCCCGTCTGGATTACTGCAACTCGCTGTTGGCTGGGCTCCCTGCCTGTGCCATTAAACCCCTACAACTCATCCAGAACGCCGCAGCCCGTCTGGTGTTCAACCTTCCCAAGTTCTCTCACGTCACCCCGCTCCTCCGCTCTCTCCACTGGCTTCCAGTTGAAGCTCACATCCGCTACAAGACCATGGTGCTTGCCTACGGAGCTGTGAGGGGAACGGCACCTCAGTACCTCCACTGAAGCTGGAAAGACTGCAAACTAGCCACATTTTTTCAAATTACATTTCTTTGTATATATCTATAAAAATGATGCCAGCTGATCCATGATTTAGACTGGCTGAGAAACGCTTCCTGTCTGTCTCGTCCCGACACGTCCATTACTATGGGACAGCTGGAGATCGAATTTGAAAATGAAATGTTAGTCTGAAGTAAATGTGAGATAAAGTCTAGATAATTTTTATAGTGGTGATCAAGTTTATAAATTCGCTGGCTGGGCTTATGAGATAGCAATAAGGCACCTCAGGGGTTTGTGGTATATGGCCAATATACCACAGCTAAGGGCTGTACTCCGCATTGTGTCGTGGTTATAAGAACAGTCCTTATCCTTGGTAAATTGTCCATATACCACACCCCCTCGTGCGTTATTGCTTAAATAATGCACGGTGTATCAGCACAGCAGAATTCAATGGTTATAGTTAATTCTTACAATTTCTATTGAGCTACTTTTGAAAGCAAACGTTGAATTAAAAACATTATTGGCATTGTTGAAATCGATTTTCATAATAACAAACTAGGACTGATGGTTTGGTTTGTTGGCTTGTTTGCTTGGTTACCAAGGCAACTACTGTAGCTATCTAGCTAGCTGCTTCAGTGGATGTTAAACACATTTCTGCCTGCAAATGAACACATTTCTAGCGACAAATGTGTTGAATTATAGCCACGGTATAAAAGGGATAATCAATTCGGGCGTTGAGTCTCCGTTACTTAATCCCACCTTGTAGCACAACAAAATGTGGAAAAAGTCACACAAGTCCACATTTGATCATAATGATTTATAAAAAGATCTTGTTGTGGTTCATTCTTTATTATCAAATGAGGAGAGACACACTTATCACACAAGTCAGAGTTATACATAAACTAGATCTTTATTCACTTATTAATAAGAAAAGCAGGTCACACCACACACACAAGTGAATGATGTGTGCTCTGCAATAATGAGGCCGGTCAACCCAACACTCTTGGCTGTTGCCCTGACACAAAGCGTCGTCCGGGTTTGGCTGGGGTAGGCCATCGTTGTAAATAAGAATCTGACTTGCCTAGTTAAATAAAGGTTAAATAATGTTTTCTTAAATAAAACATTTTACTGGATATCCTTCAAAGCTCCTCATGGTGGACAGTAGTGGAGCTCTGTCGCCCTCCTCAGACCACGGTGTGTAATGGCAGTCTGTGTATGCGTAGAGTGGGTGTTTTACTGTCGCACTCTCTATATACCCATTAAATTGTTGGGAGCACATCTAGTGTGTGCAACTTTTTTTTGTTTATTTTCATACGGTTTACTTTCCGTTAGTCAGCACCTCTACAAAGATTGTTTTGCTTTTTACCATCCAATCATAACCCCCCCCCCATAAAAAACAACAACATTATTATAGTTAAACTATGTTTAAAACTACAGCATCATGTCGATCTCATGGACTGTCGATCCTTACATCTACTTACATCTATATCAGACATACCTCATATCAGAGGTGTTTGTATTTTAATAGGATGCCCATTAGCTGTTGCAAAAGCCGAAGGTACTCTTCCTGGGGTCCACATGAAACATGACATAATACAGAACATTAATAGACAAGAACAGCTCAAAGACAGAACTACGTTTACAACTTGGTATGTGTGTGTGTCAGAGCTCTGTGTAAGTTGATGAAGTAAACCATTTGGAATTTTCAACACATTAATGTTTCTTATACAAAGAAGAAGTAATGCAGATAGTCTCTCCTCAACTCTTAGCCAAGAGAGACTGGCATGCATAGTATTTACAGTGCCTTCGGAAAGAATTCAGACCCCTTGACTTTTTCCATGTTTTGTTACATTACATCCTTCTTCTAAAATTGATTAAAAAAATTTTTTCTCAGCAATCTACCCCATGACAAATCAAAACAGGTTTTTAGAATTTGTATACATTTATTAAAACAAAAAACAGAAATACCTTATTTACATAAGTATTCACACTCTTTGCTATGAGACTCGAAATTGAGCTGAGGTGCATCCTGTTTCCATTGATCATCCTTGAGATGTTTCTACAACTTGATTGGAGTCCATCTGTGGTAAATTCAATTGATTGGACATGATTTGGAAAGGCACACACCTGTCTATTTAATATCCCACAGTTGACAGTGCATGTCAGAGCAAAAACCAAGCCTTGAGGTCGAAGTACCAAGACAGGATTGTGTTGTGGTCTGGGGAAGGGTACCAAAACATTCAAGGTCCCCAAGAACACAGTGGCCTCCATCATTTTTTAATTGAAAAAGTTTTCAGCCACCATGACTATTCCTAGTGCTATTTAAACTGAGCTATCGGGGGGAGAAGGGCCTTGGTCAGGGAAGTGACCAAGAACCCAATGGTCACTCTGACAGAGCTCTAGAGTTCCGCTGTGGAGGTGAGAGAACCTTCCAGAAGGACCACCATCTCTGCAGCACTCCACCAATCAGGCCGTTATGGTTCAGTGACGGAAGCATCACAGTAAAAGGCACATTACAGCCCACTTGGAGTATGCCAAAAGGCACCTAAAGACTCTCAGACCATGAGAAACAAGATTCTCTGGTCTGATGAAACCAAGATTGAACGGTTTCTCTTGAATGCCAAGCGTCACGTTTGGAGGAAACCTGGCACCATCCCTACGGTGAAGCATGGTGGTGGCGGCATCATGGTGTGTGGATGATTTTCAGTTGCAAGGACTGGGAGACTAGTCAGGATCGACGCAAAGATGAACGGAGCAAAGCACAGAGAGATCCTTGATGAAAATCTGCTCCAGGGTGCTCAGGACCTCATGCTGGGAAGAAGGTTCACCTTCGAACAGGACAACAAACCTAAGCACACAGCCAAGACAACGCAGGAGTGGCTTCGGGACAAGTCTCTGAATTTCCTTGAGTGGCCTAGCCAGATCCCGTACTTGTACCTGATCGAACATCCCTGGAGAGACCTGAAAATAGCTGTGCAGCAACGCTCCCCATCCAACCTGACCGTGCTTGAGAGGAACTGCAGAGAGGAATGGGAGAAACTACCCAAATACAGGTGTGACATGCTTATAGCATCTTACCCAAGAAGACTCTAGACTGTAATTGCTGCCAAAGGTGCTTCAACAAAGTACTGAGTAAATAGTCTGAATACTTACATAAATGTGATATTTCCAATTGTTTTCTAATACACTTGCAAACATTTTCTTAAACTGCAATCCCGTTAACGGGATCAATATGACAACAGCCAGTGAAAGTGCAGGGCGCCAAATTCAAACAACAGAAATCTCATAATTAAAATTCCTCAAGCATACAAGTATTTCACACCATTTTAAAGATACACTTCTTGTTAATCCCACAACAGTGTCCGATTTAAAAAAGGATTTACAGCGAAAGCACCAATAACGATTATGTTAGGTCACCGCAAAATCACAGAAAAACACAGCCATTTTTCCAGACAAAGACATGAGTCACAAAAAGCAGAAATAGAGATAAAATTAATCACTAACCTTTGATGATCTTCATCAGATGACACTCATAGGAGTTCATGTTACATAACACATATATGTTTTGTTTGATAAAGTTCATATTGATATCCAAAAACCTCAGTTTACATTGGCGCCATGTTCAGAAATGCCTCCAAAATATCCAGAGAAATTGCAGAGAGCCACATCAAATAACATAAAAACTCATCATAAACTTTGCTGAAAGATACATGTTTTTACATACGCTGTGTTAGATTTCAAATAAGCTTTATGGCAAAAGCACAATATTCAATAATCTGAGAACAGCGTTCAGCCACAAAAGCAAGCTATACAGTTACCCGCCAAATAGTGAAATCAACAAAAGTCATAAATAGCATTATAAATCTTCACTTACTTTTGCTGATCTTCATCGGAATGCACTCCCAGGACTCCCACTTCCACAAGAAATGTTCGTTTTGTTCGGTAATGTCCATAATTTATGTCCAAATAGCTATTTTTGTTCGTGCATTTGGTAAACAAATCCAAAGTCATGAAGCGCGTTCACTAAAAGCAGACGGAATGTTAAAACGTTCCATAACAGTTAGTAGAAACATGTCAAACTATGTATTCAATCAATCTTTAGGATGTTTTTAACATAAATCTTCAATAATGTTCCAACCGGGGAATTCCATTGTCTTCAGAAGTACGATGGAACAGAGCTCACTCTCGCATGAACGTGCATGGTCAGTGCATGTTGAAGTCATGGCAGACCTTACTCATTCCCTTCTGCTTCGGCCCCACCTCACAGTAGAAGCATCAGACAAGGTTCTAAAGACTGTTGACATCTAGTGGAAGCCGTAGGAAGTGCAAACGGACCCATATCCCACTGTGTATTCGATAGGCGATGAGTTGAAAACCTACAAAGCTCAGATATCCCACTTCCTGGTTGGATTTTTCTCTCAGGTTTTTGCCTGCCATATGAGTTCTGATATACTCAGACATCATTCAAACAGTTTTAGAAACTTCAGAGTGTTTTCTATCCAATAATAATAATACTATGCATATATTAGTAACTGGGACTGAGGAGCAGGCAGTTTACTCTGGGCACCTTTTCATCCAAGCTACTCAATACTGCCCCTGCAGCCATAAGAAGTTAAATGGTTTTTGCTTTGTCATTATGGGGTATTGTGTGTAGATTGATGAGGAAAACAATTCACTCAGTTTTAGAATAAGGCTGTAATGTAACAAATTGTGGAAAAAGTCAAGAGGTCTGAATACGTTCCGAATGAGCTGCATATCATCCCTCTGATTGAAATTAAGATCAAGACGTGCTGCTCTGTTCTGGGCCAGCACCTAGGTCTTTCCTTGCAGCAGTCGACCACATGACGAGACACTAATCAAGATAAGACAAAACTAGTGTCTGCTGGACTTGCTTTTTGGAATGTGGTGTCAAAAAAGCAGAGCATCTCTTTATTACGGACAACCTCTCCCCATCTTTACAACCATTGAATATATATGTTTTGGCCATGACAGTTTTGAAACTAAGGTAACACCAAGTAATTTAGTCTCCTCAACAGCCACACCATTCATTTACAGATTCATCTGAGGTCTAGAGCTTAGGGAATAATTTGTACCAAATACATTGCTCTTAGTTTTAGAGATGTTCAGGACCAGTTTATTACTGGCCACCCAATCCAAAACAGACTGCAACCCTTTGTTAAGGGTTTCAGTGACTTCATTAGCTGTGGTTGCTGATGCGTATATGGTTGAATCATCAGCATACATGGACACTCATGCCTTGTTTAATGCCAGTGGCAGGTCATTGCTAAAAATGGAAAAGAGTAGAGGAACTAGAGAGCTGCCCTGCGGTACACCACACTTGACATGTTTGACATTAGAGAATCTTCCATTAAAGAAAATCATCTGAGTACTATTAGATAGATAGCGATGAATCCATGATATGGCAGAGGTTGAAAAGCCATAACACATATATTTTCTCAACACCAGGTTATCGTCAATAATGTTTCATTTTCATAATTAAGCAGATACTTTTATCCAGAGCGACTTACAGTAGTGAGTGTACAGATTTTTGTACTGGTCCCCGATGGGAATCAAACCCACAACGCTGGTGTTGCAAGCAACATGCTCTACCTACTGAGCCATAAGGGACCAGTCTGTCACTTTCAAATTCGGGCTGCTAGATTTTGTACTCCGTCTTGCAGCTGTGCTGTGCGCTGGGCCTTCCTGTTAACATAGCTCGCCTGGTGGTCATCCTGCGCCACTCATCCCATTGCCCTAACTTCACCCTGTGCCTCATGCTGAACCCAGCGTCCCCCGACATCCTGTTCCTAACCACGGTGCCGGTGCGGATCTATACATTCCTGCACGGCTGGACTCTGCGCAGTGTCCCCTGTAAGCTAGCCATTTTCCACTCTAATCGGCATCCAGCGCCATCTCCACATGCTCTACCCACAGAAGTGGAGCCAAGGGGAGGCGGCGCTGTTCCTGGCCCTGTGGTGGCTCGCCTGCATCCTGACTTCCCCCGATGTGGCCACTCACAAAGTAGACGATGGCAAGCTCAAGTGCAGGTGACACACAGGCTCCGATGCTGAAAGAGCAGTTGTCCTTGTCTTGGAGACCCTACTGAAGTTCGTGGTCCCATTCTCTGTGGTCATGTCCTACATCTGCCTCCACCGGCGGTTGAACTGCCCAATTGAGGCGTCGGCAGTGCTGCTGTGCCACAGGAGCGCAGCAGCACATGTCGTCCGGAGCTTTACGTTTATCAACAGCTGCCTGGACCCCTTCTTGTACGTCTTCATCTTACAAAGGAGGCCAAGTAATCGTCTGAGCGCAGGATGCAGGTACTCCCAAAACGAAATATACATTTGTAAGGTGTTGGGTTGCTGACTCTGGGTCTGTATAGCCTGTACCTTTATTTTATTTTTAATAATTTGTTTTACTCACTTTTTCTCCCCAATTGCATGTTATCCAAATGTTTAGTAGTTACTGTCTTGTCTCATCACTCCGAAACACAACCCAACCAAGCCACACTGCTTCTTAACACAGCACGCATCCAACCCAGAAGCCAGCCACACCAATGTGTAAGAGGAAACACCATACACCTAGCAACCTGGTTAGCGTGCACTGTGCCCAACCCGCCAGAGTTGCTAGTGCACGATGAGACAAGGATATCCCTGCCGGCCAAACCCTCCCTAACCCGGATAACGCTAGGCCAATTGTGCGCCACCCCATGGGCCTCCCGGTCACGACAGAGCCTGGGCTCGAGCCCAGAGACTCTGGTGGCACAGCTCCCGGGTGGCGCAGTGCCTTAAACCACTGCGCCATCCGGGAGGCTAACCTGGACTTTCTATGTATCCATCTGGTAGCCTAGATTTGTTCCTTTGGTGACCTATCGCCCTTCAAGGTTGACCTCCATTGGTCAAATCCATATTCTATTGCTCCTCAGCTCTCCTATACATAAAGAAATGGATTTGGATTTCATGAATAAATATTTGTTTTATTTATCTTGAAGTAGTCTACAGGTAGGCTAGTTCTGCTTTGGTTCAGAGGAGCTCTAACTTCCCAGAGTGTTGGAATATTTCATCATACTGTCACGCCCTGACCATAGAGAGCTGTTTATTCTCTATGTTGGTTAGGTCGGGGTGTGATTAAGAGTTATCTTGTGGAATTATATCTATGTTGGCCTGATATGGTTCCCAATCAGAGGCAGCTGTTTATCGTTGTCTCTGATTGGGGATCATGTTTAGGTAGCCATTTCCCCATTGTATTTGTGGGATCTTGACTATGTTTGTGTGTAGTTGCTTTCTGCACTGCATGTAGCTTCACGTTTCGTTTATTCGCTTTATTATTTTTGTGCTTTAAGTTTCTCTGCTTTAAGTTTCTCTTCCAAATAAAAGCATGGAAACATACCACGCTGCATCTTGGTCCACTCCTTATAACGATCGTGACACATACAGTACTGCGTGCCTCATTCTACATCAAGATCTTGACAGGTACATAATCAGTGAGCACCATGGAAAAACACACTAGATGTATGCAACAACATTTCTGCCTAAATAGATCAATAAAAGCATGAATTTCAAACCGTACACCACTCTGATGCCAAACATGGGTTCAACCATGTTAGTTTCAGTTTAAGCCACAACAAGAAGTGAGACGACTCGCCAACACTGTATTTCAGATGTAAAAACACCTGATACATGGACAAACAACTTTATCCCCATCCAAAGGATTATGCCTTTCCTTTCAAAATGAGAAAAAAGGCTAAATCCTCAATATTGATACTATAAACCTTGTATTCAACACTATAAGCTATATGTTTTATATGAAAGAGAAGCCCTCAACACCTCTGATATGACTTATATGACTCTGTCAGTACACCCTCCTCCCTCTGCCACCAATCATTAGTCCCCAGTGTAGATGCAAGGATTGACCATACATGAGAACGACACAATACAAAACATAGTTTGAAACTAGAACCATTTTGATTATGATAGGGTTACGCACACCACAAAATGTTTTGTAGAGGTGCTGACTGTATGAAGAAAACTGTATAAAACGAAAGAATGAAAGATGTACACTACATATACTCCCAACAATTGAATGGGTATGTGTAGTCTGTGACTTTCTTTTTATACGGATCTGGAGGACCTTGAACTTAAAGTTAAAAACCCGCTCTACACATCACACAAACGGCCATTACGCAGTGTGGTCAGAGGAGGGTGACAGAGCACCACTACTCTCCATCTTGAGAAGGTCTGAAACATACAGGCAGTAATTCTACTGTTAAACTTAATTGACCTTCTGAGGCAGACAACCACTGTGTAAGTGGGTCAAACTAGGCCTCATTTAAGATATAGTTGTTACATTGTGTGGTTTATGATTTTAGTTCTCAAATATGATACACACTAGGCCTACTTTTGGAAACTGCTGACGTCATTTATCGGTGTGTGTGCACGGTGCATGTATGTGCGTAAAATATGAAAGCTTTGCATATCTGTCCTGCCTCATTGCTCCACGTACTTTTAAAACCCCAGTGTTGATCAGTGACTGTTCACTCCTTCAGAGCCACTGAAACGTAGCACAATGATGATGTCACTGATTCTACTGCTGGGGACACTGGGGCTCCTTGTTCAGGGTGAGAGACACTGACTGACTTTGAATCATTATGGATTTGGCTTCAGAGTTACACTTCATTTGTTTATTTGACTGTTTTTTTATTTAACATTTTGCTTAAAAGGCTATGCTTTACGATATGCTTGTTGTTGTGATAACCTTATTAATCAACCTTTTTCCACTTTGGTTTATCTTTCAGAATCATCAGCAGATATAATTCTGACTCAGTCTCCTAAATCTCAGTCTGTTAGTCCAGGAGAGACTGTCTCTATCAGCTGTACAGCCAGTTCAAGTACTAGTGATTTTCTCCAGTGGTACCTGCAGAAACCTGGAGAAGCTCCTAAACTCCTGGTTTATTATGCTACAACCCGTCAGTCTGGGATTCCAGGTCGTTTCAGTGGGAGTGGATCTGGTAGTTCTTATACTCATTACACTCTGACCATCAGTGGAGTCCAGGCTGAAGATGCAGGAGATTACTACTGTCAGCAGGGTGCCAGCTTTCCGTTCACACAGTGTTAGAGCGTCGTACAAAAACCTCCCTCAGCTAAAGAGGAACGGAGTCTCCCTTATTCTAAAGTATTCTAAACACCAATTTTTCAAAATATGACACTACAATAATGTAATTGTTTAGGCTTGTCTATGGATTATGATACTGTACATAACTCAAAATATTCTGCAAATGTTAAATCTTTGTTTAACACACTGGGACCACTAAGGATACAGCTGTAGAAAATGCTTTCTTTTGAAAGACGTTGAACAAAATTCAGAAGAGGTTTAGATATTTTTTCACGCTTTGATTCAACTTCATATTGTAAGAAGCACTCATTTCATTACGCAATAGCATGAATGTTGATCCAGTCCGAACCCAACTATTTATGCCCTACTCAACTTCTTTACCCCTCCAACCTTGAAGGAGTGAATACAGTCATATCGATTCCATTAAAGTACTACATTTACGTCATTTAGCAGACGCTCTTATCCAGAGCGACTTACAAATTGGTGCATTCACCTTATGACATCCAGTGGAACAGCCACTTTACAATAGTGCATCTAAATCTTTTAGGGGGGTGAGAAGGAATACTTATCCTATCCTAGGTATTCCTTAAAGAGGTGGGGTTTCAGGTGTCTCTGGAAGGTGGTGATTGACTGCGCTGTCCTGGCGTCGTGAGGGAGTTTGTTCCACCATTGGGGGGCCAGAGCAGCGAACAGTTTTGACTGGGCTGAGCGGGAACTGTACTTCCTCAGTGGTAGGGAGGCGAGCAGGCCAGAGGTGGATGAACGCAGTGCCCTTGTTTGGGTGTAGGGCCTGATCAGAGCCTGGAGGTACTGGGGTGCCGTTCCCCTCACAGCTCCGTAGGCAAGCACCATGGTCTTGTAGCGGATGCGAGCTTCAACTGGAAGCCAGTGGAGAGAGCGGAGGAGCGGGGTGACGTGAGAGAACTTGGGAAGGTTGAACACCAGACGGGCTGCAGCGTTCTGGATGAGTTGTAGGGGTTTAATGGCACAGGCAGGGAGCCCAGCCAACAGCGAGTTGCAGTAATCCAGACGGGAGATGACAAGTGCCTGGATTAGGACCTGCGCCGCTTCCTGTGTGAGGCAGGGTCGTACTCTGCGGATGTTGTAGAGCATGAACCTACAGGAACGGGCCACCGCCTTGATGTTAGTTGAGAACGACAGGGTGTTGTCCAGGATCACGCCAAGGTTCTTAGCGCTCTGGGAGGAGGACACAATGGAGTTGTCAACCGTGATGGCGAGATCATGGAACGGGCAGCTCCGTCTTGCCGAGGTTCAGCTTGAGGTGGTGATCCGTCATCCACACTGATATGTCTGCCAGACATGCAGAGATGCGATTCGCCACCTGGTCATCAGAAGGGGGAAAGGAGAAGATTAATTGTGTGTCGTCTGCATAGCAATGATAGGAGAGACCATGTGAGGTTATGACAGAGCCAAGTCACTTGGTGTATAGCGAGAATAGGAGAGGGCCTAGAACAGAGCCCTGGGGGACACCAGTGGTGAGAGCGCGTGGTGAGGAGACAGATTCTCGCCACGCCACCTGGTAGGAGCGACCTGTCAGGTAGGACGCAATCCAAGCGTGGGCCGCGCCGGAGATGCCCAACTCGGAGAGGGTGGAGAGGAGGATCTGATGGTTCACAGTATCGAAGGCAGCCGATAGGTCTAGAAGGATGAGAGCAGAGGAGAGAGAGTTAGCTTTAGCAGTGCGGAGCGCCTCCGTGATGCAGAGAAGAGCAGTCTCAGTTGAATGACTAGTCTTGAAACCTGACTGATTTGGATCAAGAAGGTCATTCTGAGAGAGATAGCGGTAGAGCTGGCCAAGGACGGCACGTTCAAGAGTTTTGGAGAGAAAAGAAAGGGATACTGGTTCTGTAGTTGTTGACATCGGAGGGATCGAGTGTAGTTTTTTTTCAGAAGGGGTGCAACTCTCGCTCTCTTGAAGACGGAAGGGACGTAGCCAGCGGTCAGGGATGAGTTGATGAGCGAGGTGAGGTAAGGGAGAAGGTCTCCGGAAATGGTCTAGAGAAGAGAGGGGATAGGGTCAAGCGGGCAGGTTGTTGGGCGGCCGGCCGACACAAGACGCGAGATTTCATCTGGAGAGAGAGGGGAGAAAGAGGTCAGAGCACAGGGTAGGGCAGTGTGAGCAGAACCAGCAGTGTCGTTTGACTTAGCAAACGAGGATCGGATGTCGTCGACCTTTTCAAAATGGTTGAAGAAGTCATCTGCAGAGAGGGAGGAGGGGGGCGGAGGGGGAGGAGGATTCAGGAGGGAGGAGAAGGTGGCAAAGAGCTTCCTAGGGTTAGAGGCAGATGCTTGGAATTTAGAGTGGTAGAAAGTGGCTTTAGCAGCAGAGACAGAGGAGGAAAATGTAGAGAGGAGGGAGTGAAAGGATGCCAGGTCCGCAGGGAGGCGAGTTTTCCTCCATTTCCGCTCGGCTGCCCGGAGCCCTGTTCTGTGAGCTCGCAATGAGTCGTCAAGCCACGGAGCGGGAGGAGAGGACCGAGCCGGCCTGGAGGATAGGGGACATAGAGAGTCAAAGGATGCAGAAAGGGAGGAGAGGGTTGAGGAGGCAGAATCAGGAGATAGGTTGGAGAAGGTTTGAGCAGAGGGAAGAGATGATAGGATGGAAGAGGAGAGAGTAGCGGGGGAGAGAGAGCGAAGGTTGGGACGGCGCGATACCATCCGAGTAGGGGCAGTGTGGGAAGTGTTGGATGAGAGCGAGAGGGAAAAGGATACAAGGTAGTGGTCGGAGACTTGGAGGGGAGTTGCAATGGGGTTAGTGGAAGAACAGCATCTAGTAAAGATGAGGTCGAGCGTATTGCCTGCCTTGTGAGTAGGGGGGGAAGGTGAGAGGGTGAGGTCAAAAGAGGAGAGGAGTGGAAAGAAGGAGGCAGAGAGGAATGAGTCAAAGGTAGACGTGGGGAGGTTAAAGTCGCCCAGAACTGAGAGAGGTGAGCCGTCCTCAGGAAAGGAGCTTATCAAGGTATCAAGCTCATTGATGAACTCTCCGAGGGAACCTGGAGGGCGATAAATGATAAGGATGTTAAGCTTGAAAGGGCCGGTAATTGTGACAGCATGGAATTCAAAGGAGGGGATAGACAGATGGGTAAGGGGAGAAAGAGAGAATGACCACTTGGGAGAGATGAGGATCCCGGTGCCACCACCCCGCTGACCAGAAGCTCTCGGGGTGTGCGAGAACACGTGGGCGGACGAGGAGAGAGCAGTAGGAGTAGCAGTGTTATCTGTGGTGATCCATGTTTCCGTCAGTGCCAAGAAGTCGAGGGACTGGAGGGAGGCATAGGCTGAGATGAACTCTGCTTTAATAAGATTATTATACATGTCACAAATGTGGTCTACATACTGTATACAAAGCCATAAAAATACTGTGAATTCCCCGATTTAAAACGTTATGCAAAGTCCAGTGTAAAGTCTGCTTCCCCAGCCCATGTTCTGTTCTTTAGTCAGACACACAGCTGCCCCAGTCCCAGAGGGTTTGAGGCTGGGAGATTGTGAGCTGTGGTGGGGTTGAAACTCAGATTTGGATGTGAAGGGTGACACTCCCAGAATACAGCAGTAACATGGCCAGATGTTCACCTGTTCCCAGAGAGTTCCGTTGAGCTTGGAGCACATGGCTTCAGTATTGGTAACATCCAGAGTCATATATTTAGAGACTTAGGCCAACTTTTAGAGTTTGTAATATTATTCTAATTCTAGACATTCAGTTACACAGCATCGTTGTAATGTTAATGGGGATCTACTATGCCTGCCACAGAATGTTGAAGTGTCATGTAAATACATCATAATGCAGAAACCTCAATATTCTCTCTAATACATGGCTCTGGTAACATCATAACGACTGATGAGTTTAGAGAACATGGCTTCAGTGTTAGTATCACTGTAGATATCATTTTGACTGGTACCAAATGTGGCCCAATCAGCCAAACATTCATTGAGAAAGGCTGATGAGTAAAATGTATTTGTAAAATCTATTTCCAGGGCAGAGAGCTCATCATTCTTTATTCAAATGCAATAAATCGAAAGTATCTCAATGTCTAATGGTAAAACTCATTAAATAATGATATCCAGGCAAACAATTTTAAAAATTTAACCTCTATCATCTCAACATGTCAGAACCAACAGCATTACAGTAATTAGGTTCAGAATACATGTGTGGCAGGTAGCCTAGTGGGTTGAGCGTTGGACTTTAAACCGAAAGGTTGCACGAGCAAATCCCTGAGCTGACAATGTAAAAATATGTCGTTCTGCCCCTGAACAAGGCAGATAACCCACTGTTCCTAGGCTGTCATTGAAAATAAGAATTTGTTGTTAACTGACTTGCCTAGTGAAAGCCAAACAGAGCTCTCATTGTTGTTTGTTCCATAATGCTACAAGATCCAGGTGGAGGAAGATTTCCCATACAGGGTCCAGCCCAGCATTAGACAAGTGTGCTAGTATTGCTGGAACAGTAAGAAGACGAGGTTCAGAGGGGGGAACTCCTTCAGAACACTGGTCTCTCCTCAGAGAGCGGAGACTGGGAGCTCTGGGTGGCCTCACAGGTCACAGAGCCCACCTTCTTCCACTGGTCAACAGGGAGGGTCAGGGTGCTGCTCCAGCTGTAGTGGCCGTCCTTCTCCAGGACGCCAGGGTTCCCGGTCACCTCCCAGGTGTTACTGCTGCTAACTTCCAACTTCCAGCTCAGCTTCCAGTCTGAGGGGGAGCCCTTGTTGGCCAGGCACATGAGAGTGGCCTTCCCCTGCTGCAGCTCCACACTGGAGGGGGGCAGGACTGTCAGGGTGGGAAGAACATCACCTAGGAGACAGGTGGGAAGTTAAGGGCAAGGGAACTATCAATCACAAGACTGATACGACAATAATGATGCAGTTTTACATCTTAGCAGTAAATGAAGGCCTTGTCCATCAGTAGGTTTCTGTTCCTCAAACAAACAGACAGTTAGTTTCACTGTCACTCTCACTTCCCTTTGACTAGCTATTGAAGCTTATTATAACTACACCAGATGACTGAAAATACATTAAACTATTTAAAATATGTTAGCATACTTTATTATAATGGAATAAAATCCTATGAATCAAACTGCATTTCATTATTAATTCATATGATTGTTTTGAAGAACGTATGAAAAATTATTCATTTATTAATTTATTTAAAACCGGTTGATAAAATGCCTGTGCTAAGGAAGTAAATTCCAGTTGACTGTAAACATATATTATACATTTAATTTAAAAAAGACTCACTAAAATGTTTTAGAAAATTAAGTGTAATTTACAAGACATTCTATCACAAATTGAAAATAAACATATATTGATATGAACTGCAGAACAGGCTTTCTTCGCAAGACAGCAAGACATTAACAGATAGCAAATAACATTTAACACAGCATATAAAATGGCACATTAGATCAAATAAGATAGCAAAACAGGAAATAGATAGCGAAACTAAGCAATACTTTGCAGCTGAATGCTGAAGGAGAAAATGTGAGTTGAATATAACCATCTTTCAACAATTCTATACACTTAAAAGACACATTACAATATAATGAATACTGAGACGTTTTACAAGACAGGGTCTATGAACCAAAACGAATTGCTCGAGGTCCAAAGAAAAGGTAAATTCAGCCATTCACAAAAATTGTGACTCATGATCATGCATAGTATTCATTTAATCTTGAATCTTAGTTTCTTGTCTCATATGATCATCGATGCATCTATACAGTATGCAAGGTCAGAAATGTCCTTGTCCCAACACGCTCTAGCGACTCCTTGTAGTGGGCCAGGAGCCTGCAAGCTGACCCTGGTTGCCAGCTGGAAGGTGTTTCCTCCAACACATTGGTACGGCTGGCTTCCGGCTTAAGTGAGCAGTGTGTCAAGACGCAGTGTGGCTTGACAGGGGGTTTGGAGGAAGCATGTCTCTCGACATACGCTTCTCCCGAGTCCGTAGAGGAGTTGTAGCGATGGGAAAAGACGAACTACAAATTGGGGAGAAAAATGGGTAAATGTGCAACAAAAAAACTCCCACAGCTCATCAGGAGGAATCTGACCAGAGGTAGTAATCCCACACCTTTCACATATTATCACTCTATGACATGAGCTCATGAGAAGAGAAACTCAAGCAGACTTTTCTAGTGAAGAAACTGCTAACAGCCTCCATTATTTTCAAGAAACAAAGAATTAGATGTCTAAAGTCTACTGTCTTCTAGATAGCTCTTAGATCTCTTATTTTTCATCATGGAACACCTGAACTCCAACACCTCCAGCATGGGTCCAACCTTCCCACATGTAGGCCCCTTGTTTTCGAAAATCGTCCTGGGGCTGTGCGCTGGGCCTCAGGTAACATGCAGTTGAAGTCAGAAGTTTACATACACCTTAGCCAAATACATTTAAACTCATTTTTTTTCACAATTCCTGACATTTAATCCTAGTAAATATTCCCTGTTTTTTGTAAATTAGGATCACCACTTTATTTTAAGAATGTGAAATGTCAATAGGAGAGAGAATGATTTATTTCAGCTTAAATTCATTTAATCACATTCCCAGTGGGTCAGAAGTTTACATACACTCAATTAGTATTTGGTAGCATTGCCATTAAATTGTTTAACCTGGGTCAAACGTGTCGGGTAGCCTTCCACAAGCTTCCCACAGTAAGTTGGGTGAATTTTGGCCCATTCCTCCTGGCAGAGCTGGTGTAACTGAGTCAGGTTTGTAGGCCTGCTTGCTTGCACATGCTTTTACAGTTCTGCCCACAAATTTTCTATTGGATTGAGGTCAGGGCTTTGTGATGGCCACTCCAATACCTTTACTTTGTTGTCCTTAAGCCATTTTACCACAACTTTGGAAGTATGCTTGGGGTCATTGTTCATTTGGAAGACCCATTTGCGACCAAGCTTTAACTTCCTGACTGATGTCTTGAGGAGATGTTGCTTCAATATATCCACATAATGTTCCTGCCTCATGATGCCATCTATTTTGTGAAGTGCACCAATCCCTCCTGCAGCAAAGCACCCCGACAACATGCTATTTTTCAGCTTGCAAGCCTCCCCCTTTTTCCTCCAAACATAATGAGGGTCATTATGGCCAAACAGTTCTATTTTCGTTTCATCAGACCAGAGGACCTTTCTCCAAAAAGTACCATCTTTGTCCCCATGTGTAGATGCAAACCCTAGTCTGGCTGTCTTTCTGGCGGTTTCAGAGCAGTGGCTTCTTCCTTGCTGAGAGGCCTTTCAGGTTATGTCGATATAGGACTCGTTTTACTGTTGATATAGATCATTTTGTACCCATTTCCTCCAGCAACTTCACAAGGTCCTTTGCTGTTGTTCTGGGATTGACTTGCACCTTTCGCACCAAAGAACATTCATCTCTAGGAGACAGAACGCGTCTCCTTCCTGAGCAGTAGGATGGCTGCGTGGTCCCATGTTTATACCTGTGTACTATTGATTGTACAGATGAACATGGTACCTTCAGGCGTTTGGAAATTGCTCCCGAGGATGAACCAGACTTGTGGAGGTCTACAATTTATTTAGGGGTTTTAGCTGATTTCTTTAGATTTCCCCATGATGTCAAGCAAAGAGGCACCAAGTCTGAAGGTAGGCCTTGAAATACATCCACAGGTACACCTCCAATTGACTAAAATGATGTCAATTAGCCTATCAGAAGCTTCTAAAGCCATGACATAATTCAGTAATTTTCCAAGCTGTTTAATGGCAAAGTCAATTTAGTGTATGTAAACGTCTGACCCACTGGAAATGTAATACAGTGAATTATAAGTGAAATAATCTGTCTGTAAACAATTGTTGTAAAAATGACTTGTGTCATGCACAAAGTACATGTCCTAACCGACTTGCCAAAACTATAGTTTGTTAACAAGAAATTTGTGGAGTGATTGAAAAACGAGTTTTAATGACCCCAACCTAACTTCTGACTTAAACTTTAGCTGTTCTGGTGGTCATCCTGCGCAGCTCTTCCCAACACCCCAAATTTACCCTGTGTCTCATGCTGAACCTGGCGTCCTCCGACATCTTGTACAGATGAACCTGCGATACCGGTGTGGATCTATACTCTCCTGCCTGGCTGGATTCTGGACCGCCTGCAAGCTGTCTGTATAGCCTGTACTTTCCGTGGATCTACAGGGTAGCCTAGATTTGTTCCTTTGGTGATCTAACCCCCATTCAAGCTTGACCTCCATTGGTCAAATCCTAAATTATATTGCTTCTCATATGTCCCATGCATGAATAAATAGATTTAGTTTTAATTAATAAATAGATGTTTTATTTCTCTTACAGTATGCTACTTCTGCTGTCGTTCAGAGGAGCTCCAACTTCCCATAATGTGTTAAATGACTTCATCACACTTGTTAAGTTGCCTCATGCTGTCAAAATCTTGACAGGTATTTTAGCATTAAGCACAATGGAAAAACACATTAGATGTATGCAACACCATTTCTGCCTAAATAGAGCAAGAAAAACATGCATTTCATACCTTGCACAACTCTGATGCCCAACATGGGTTCAACCATTTCCGTTTCATTCTAAGCCACAAGAAGAAGTGAGACAACTTGCCAACACTACCAAACAAAATGTTTCTATACCAAATTAAAGGTAGAACTTGCCATATTGTAATGGATTTCCTCCTCTTCGTCTGAGGAGTAAGGATCGGACCAAAAATCAGCATGGTAAGTGTCCATATTGATTTATTCAAAAACACAACTGAACACTGGAACAAAATAATAAACGTGAAGAAACTAAACAGTCACACGTGGCGACTGACACGGAAGACAAACACCCACAAAAACACAGGTAGAAAAAGGCTACCTAAGAATGATTCTCAATCAGAGACAACTAACGACACCTGCCTCTGATTGAGAACCATACTAGGCTGAACACAGAAAACCAACATAGAAAAACAAACATAGACTGCCCAGCCCAACTCACGCCCTGACCATACTAAACAAAGACAAAAACAAAGGAACTAAGGTCAGAACGTGACACATATATGTCAGATGTAACACATTTGCTACATGGACAGGCAAATTTATCCCCAACCAAAGGATCATACCTTTCGGTTCAAAACAAGAAAAAGGCAAAATCCTAAATAGTGATACTGTAAACCATGTATTCAACACTATAGTCTATATTTCTATATGAATGAGAAGCCCTCAACACCTCTGATACCAGATATGACTGATATGAGTCAGTCTTCCCTCCTCCCTCTGCCACTAATCTTTAGTCCCCAGTGTAGATGCCAAGAATGACAGTCCATGAGATCGACATGGCACGGTAGTTTAAATCATATTTTGTGGTTACGATAGGGTAATGAAACCACGAGCTGAAGCACATCCCAGTAATGCTTGAATAGGTGCTGACTAATGGAAAGTAAACTGTATAAAAGTAATGAAATAAAGTTGCACACTACATATGCTTCTAACAATTGAATGGTTCTATAGAGTGTGTGACCTTTTAAAAAATAAGGTTCTGTGGACCTTTAACTTAAATTAAAACACCCACTTTACCCGTCTCTCAAACTGCCATTACACACTGTGGTGAGAGGAGAGAGACAGAGCTCCACTACTGTCCACCAGGAAAAGGTTTGAAGGACATAATGTAGAGGCAGCAATTCTACTGTTAAGCTTGGTTTACCTTCTCCCGGGACTGACAACCACTGTTGAGGGGCATCAAAGACTGTGTGAGCGAGTCAAACTAGGCCCCATTTAAGAAATAGTTGTTACATGTGTAGTTTGTCTATGATTTTAGTATTCTCAGATTTGAAATACAGTAAGCATACTTTTGGAAACGGCTGACTTATTTTATCTGTGTGTGTGTGTGCGCGTGCGCATTTGTGTAAAATATGAGACATTTGCATAGCTGTCCTGCCTCATTGCTCCACATACTTTTAAAACCCCAGTGTTGATCAGTGACAGTTCACTCCTTTCAGAGCTACTGACACACAACACAATGATGATGTCACTGATTCTACTGCTGGGAACACTGGGACTCCTTGTTCAGGGTGAGAGACACTTTGACCAACTTTTATTCATTATGGATTTGGATTCAGATTTACACTTCATTTGTTAATTTAACATAATAGAATTTAAAAAAAAACATTTTAACATTTAGCTTGATATGCTATGCTTTACAATATCATTGTTGTTGTGATAATCTTACAAATCAGCCTTTCTTGCATTTTGTTTTATTTTTCAGAATCATCAGCAGATATAATTCTGACTCAGTCTCCTAAATCTCAGTCTGTTAGTCCAGGAGAGGTTGTCTCTATCAGCTGTACAGCCAGTTCAAGTACTAGTAATAATCTCCACTGGTACCTGCAGAAACCTGGAGAAGCTCCTAAACTCCTGGTTTATTATGCTACAACCCGTCAGTCTGGGATTCCAGGTCGTTTCAGTGGGAGTGGATCTGGTAGTCCTTATACTCATTACACTCTGACCATCAGTGGAGTCCAGGCTGAAGATGCAGCAGATTACTACTGTCAGCAGAGAAACAGCTTTCCATTCACACAGTGTTAGAGCGTCGTACAAAAACCTCCCTCAGCTAAAGAGGAACTGCTCCGTCTCATTAGCTGCAGACCTTCGGAGTCTCCCATATTCTAATAACAAATTCTTTGAAATATGACACAACAATACAATAATGTAATTGGTTAGACTGTCTACGGACTATGATAATGTACATATCTCTCAATATATTCTGCAAAAATGTTAAATCATTGTTAACATACTGGGACCTCTAAGGGTATCGAGCTGTAGAAAATGCATTATTTTGAAGGACATGTTGAACAAAATTCAGAATAGGTTTTGATTTTTTTAAAGCTTTGATTTAAATTCATAGCTTTATAAAGACCTGAGAGTGAAGTCCCCAACTTGAACGTTATGCAAAGTCCAGCGTGAATTCTGGTTCCCCAGCCCGCGTCAGCCCAAGTCAGACTCACACAGCTGCCCCAGTCCCATAGGGTTTGAGGCTGGGAGATTATGAGCTGTGGTATCGTAATATTTGCATGGGCAGGGTTACATCATGAAGACCAGTGGATTTAGAACACATGTCTTCAGTATTAGTAACATCATGAAGACCAGTGGATTTAGAACACATGGCTTCAGTATCAGTAACATCATGAAGACCAGTGGATTTAGAACACATGTCTTCAGTATTAGTAACATCATGAAGACCAGTGGGTTTAGAGCACATGGCTTCAGTATCAGTAACATCATGAAGACCAGTGGGTTTAGAGAACATGTCTTCAGTATCAGTAACATCATGAAGACCAGTGGGTTTAGAGCACATGTCTTCAATATCAGTAACATCATGAAGAGCCATTGAGAAGTAGAGGGGGACTGAGCAGACTTCCACTGGAGAAGAATTCCACGGTGAGCTAATAAGGATGTAAAAAGCATCGCCATGTTTGGGATCCAAGGAGAACAAGTCTCCTGGAATACCAAAAACAGCTATCAAGGTACATTGCTGCAGGTTCATTTCAAGCACCCCAGATAAAGTTTTAAAAAATGAATCCCAGTAATTTTGTAGTTTAAAGCATTGAATGAACATGTGACTAAGGTCATATGGTGAGACATGACATCTATCACACTCATCATTTACATTTGGATATATTTCAGACAATCTGGATTTGAAAAAATGCACTCTATGTAAAACCTTACATTGTATGAGACCAAGATGAGCTCAAGATGCAATGGAGCGTTCCCTATCAATAGCCTCGTCCCACCACTCCTGTGTAAATTCAACACCCATTTCCCATTGCCAAGCAGATTTTGTTTTGTTGGTGGAGTGTTTGTCCAATGACAAAATACACAGATAGATCTGAGAAATTACTGCTTTCTGTCGAGGTAATAGAGTCAATATACCATCCCAGGATTAGCAAGGGGGTGGAGCAGGGAAGCCAGAAAATTGAGAGGAGACACAATGCCTAATTTGAAGGTAACAGAAAAAGTGAGATGGAGGCAAAAAGTATTTAGAGGCCAGTTTGGGAAAACTAGAAAAAAATAAATGTACATATAAGTCTTGGAAGGACTTTATTACCTTTCCTCCTCCAGTGAAAGAAAGCATTATCTATTAGAGAAGCGGGGAATAAGTGATTCCTGTCAATAGTAGATGCAGAGGAGAATTTAAAATACAGTCGAAACTGGTACCAAATCTTAAGTGTGGAAAGCACTACAGGTTTGCGAGTATAGAGAGAGGGGGATGTTGGGAGAGAAAAGCAGAGTAACACAAGAAGAGAAGCAAAAATACAAGAATGTGCCTTTAGGTGGCACCATGAGGTATCTGGAGCATGTAACCAGAATGGTAATTTCTGAAAGCTGGCTGCCCAGGAATAGTATAAAACGCTGGGTAGTGCCAGCCCTCCACTAAACTTGAATCTCTGAAGTAAAGATCTATTGACTCTGGGTACCTTTCCTCCCCAGATAAATGTGGTAACCGCCTGATTGATTGACTTTAAAAAACAACAACAACACTTTGGTAAAAACAATGGGATAGATTGAAATAGAATTTGGGTAAACTGTTCATTTTTACAGCATTAATCCTTCCTATAAGTGATCGTGGTAAGCTACCCCATCTCTGAAAATCAGTTTTCATTTGCGCAAAAAGGGGAGGAAAGTTTGCAGAACAAAAGAGCATATAATGAATTTCAATCCAAGGTATTTGAAACCAGAGCGGCTAACCTGAAAGAGCAAATCTATCTGCTGGAGCTGCAGCGCTGCTGCACTCACTTTTCTGGAGATTCAGGTTGTAACTGGAGAAGGAGACAAAGTTCTCCAGAATAGAAAGGATAGAAGGTAAACAGGTTACAGGGCTACTTACATAGAGTAACAAATCATCTGCATATAATGATAACCTATGTTCAACTCCTTCCCGTGTTACACCTTGGAAAGAGGAAGATGTCCGTAAAGCTACTGAAAGGGGCTCAATGGCGACGGCAAATAATAAAGGGGACAGTGGGCAACCTTGGCATGTCCCACGTTCCAGAGCAAAATAATCAGAACGGGTGTCATTGGTACAGACACTGGCCTGGGGAGATGTATACAAGAAACGGATCCATGAGCAAAATTTTTCCCCCATTTTTTTTTTTTTTAAAGAACAGCAAATAGCTATTCCCTTTCAATTCTGTCAAATGGACGTCTAGGGAGATTACCACCTCAGGGGAGTTGGAGAATTGTTTAGAATAAATCATGTTAAACAGTGTCCGAATGTTAAAAAATGAATATCTGTCCTTTATAAAGATGGTTTGTTCCTGTGATATGAGTCCTGGTAAGACTACTTCCAGACTGGAGTCGGAGCCATTACCATTACCGACTGGAGTCGACGCCATTACCATTACCGACTGGAGTCGACGCCATTACCATTCACGTTTGCCATAGCGGTTGAAACTTTAGTTACAGGTCTTCTGCTCCTCAAGTCGTGTGACATTTGTGTCAAAAAAGGTAATTTATGAACTCAACAATCAAATCTGATATGTAAGAAAGTAGAATGCAAAGTACAAATTTGGCAAAATTAACGCCTTGTCTACGAGATTCTTCTCCATTCACATGCTAAACCGGAATGTCGATTTTTCGAACAAATATTACGTCAATAGAATAAAAGTATCAATGGATTATCTCACAAAAATATTTCACACATTACAGAAAACTTACAAGAGTAATGAAAATGAATCATTTTGTTTAACTATACATAAATTGTACGTTGAGCAGAGGATCCAATGGATGGATGACCCAACTATGTAATGGTGAATTTAGTTTGACATTAGCACTATAAACATGTCTTAATAATTATTCATTATGTAGGCTTAACTCTCAGCTCTTCATGTGGTGGTTACTGACAGGATACACCCCTGTAGAAGACAGGAAAGCAGAACAAAATGCAGGTTAACCATATGTTTGCCAATCACGGAGGTATTGGAGAAGACATTAAATCCAATATTTACTCACTTATTCATGAACCAGATTGGCGAAGTTATTCTTCAGCTTTTCTTGCTCTTTCATATCTGTCAGTGTCTTGACTCTCTCGGGGTTGTGATTCCTTTGCGCTTTTTCAATCAGGAGGTCAAGGTATTTGGCTGCGCTCATTGGATTTGGTCTCAGAGCGATCTGATCCAGTTTTTGAACAATGCTGTATATTTTAAGAATTAAGATGAAGCTGGCAATGAGTTGCAGGTGAAGTTCATTCAAAAAGATGATGAGGAACATCTTTGCTGTCAGCGATTGACCTTCCAATTCTTCATACTTTCTCTTTAGGTCTAGGTACGTTGATTCACCTTCTTCTGTTTTAAAGACATAAATGAACTTCTCTTTACAATGATCGTTCCAGCTGCATTTCTTTATGCAGACGGTGCATCTGTCTTGCTGCATGCGTGTACACCCAAAATATTCTGTGCAAGGGTGATGGCAAGTTTCCCTGCAAGAATTACAATTTGTTGCCTTCTTGTTTACAGCACATTTCTCCTTCACACTTACATCTAAAAGAATGGAGAAGTTTCTGTTGGCTTCCATGTCCTCTTCATGTTGTTCTAATTGGTCGCTGACCCTCCTCAGTGCTTCTACCCGCTGCATTGCAACTTGTAGCTGCTTTGTTAATGTCTGGATTTCCATTTCCAGCTGTTTGCGTTTCTCTAAAACTTGAAGTGTTAATACCAAGCTTTTTGCTTCCATTGTACATAGTGATTCAAAAAACATGGCCATGTTTTTCATGCTCATTTTCCAAGATGATTGACACACCTCATCATTTTCCTCCTCCTCCTCCTCCTCTTCATCATCTTCATCGTTATGTTCTTCATCATCTTCATCTATTTGTAAACCAGAAAACACATTGTTGAATTAGAAGTAAACAGGTGTACCAAGTTAATTTCTGACACATGGAACTTCTGCCATTACCAGTGCTTGAAGGACTAAAGGCTCCCCACTATCTGCAAAAGAGTGCCACAATGTTATTTTCTATGTCCTTTCCAAAAATTGAGAGGACAGAATCAAAAATGTACAGCTGTGTAGGTGTGAGGCGCACTTGTGCAGCTTTTACAACAAAGCACACTGCGTCAATGTGGTGGACTCCTTTTGGAGATTGAAACAGCTCCTGTAGATTTTTTGTGATGAGTTTGTCTTGCTCTATTCCGCTTGTGTCACCAAATCCTGGAGTGTCAATGATGGTTAGAGAAAATGGAATGTGATCACCTTCGTGACCAAAGATCTCATACACAGTGATGGCAGTTGTTTGTGACCTAGTTTGACTTTGACTCTCATCAGCAATGATTTCAAATCTGTATTTATCCTCCCAATCAACGCCAAGGATGTAGTTCACCATCACATTGATGAGGGTTGATTTTCCTGCTCCTGTTTCTCCCATCATCAATATCGTTCGGTTCATTTTGCTCGGGTCCTTTTTTACCAAAAGTCCATCGCCTGATATTTTCACTGTCGTGCAGAATCTCTTTCTCTGTCATTAGAAGATACTTTGTTGGAGGTCCTGGACTGGTTTGTTTACAATCTTTGATAATGTCAGCATGCAGAAGCTTGGATCTGGGTTTATATTCTGAACTCATTGCGCTTGCTGATTGCCTGTAAAAAAAATATATATATAAAAATGTAAATTAAACATGAAATACCAGGGCAAAAATGGTATGTAGTAGGCCTACAAATATTTAATACAGAACACACTATATTGCGCTTATGGTAGAGCTGTGTTTTATTCTTCCTGGTATTGCATCCTAAAAATGTGAATGCTTTTGTTAAGGATTTAACTACATTCAGGGATTGTGGGACGTCTTCTACGTTAATCTTGATTCGTATAATCTTTTTTCTAAAAGTACAAATTAAACCCTGAGTATTTTGAGTAAAACAACAGTGCTATCTGATATTCAAGAAACATCCGAGAATAACTACCAAAGCTGTTAAATATGCAAATAGAAAAGGTTTAAATTCCTGTTGGTTTATGGTGACCTCTGTTATGTCCATATCTTTTCTAATTATCTCTGCTAACATGATGACTCATGGAAAATAAGAGTGGGGACAGTGGTCAGCCTTGTTTAGTCCCTATCTCAAATGGGAATGGTTCAGAAGTGCTTGCGGTGCTTATATTGTTTTAAGCAATTCTAAAGGGAAAGTCAATTATTAAAATAAAGTAAAATTCTAAAGTAAAATTGTAAAGTAATATAAAGTAAAATTATTTCAATCCCCACTGGGCGTGACAACCTAAAAGTGCTTTCGTCACGCTAAGAAAAAGGGATCCAGATCAATCGCTGTAGACCTCAGCAAAATGTAGTGTAAAAGCATTCTTAATTTTCCTGGACTGTTAGGCTGTCCATTAGACCTTCCAAACAGGTGGTCCCCTGCGATTAGATGCAGACACTTGCGAGGCATTATCAGTCAAACTTCACTTGCAAGATGCTCATATGCATATATGATCTAAATTAGATATAATGTTGGTTGAAAATAAAACCATTTTTAATAGAACATAGTCATGACATACGTGGACTGATGCATTGCTATACATGTGAAAACAAAAAAAGACAAAATTCCATGATGTGGATAGATGTGGATGTAATCCACCCGGATCTTAGGCTGCATTTACACTGACAGCCCAATTCTGATATTTTTTCCACTAATTGGTCTTTTGACCAATCACATCAGATCTTTCCATCAGATATTTTTCAGAGCTGATCTGATTGTTCAATAGACCAATTAGTGAAAAAAAATATTGTGCTGCCTTTGTAACCGCAGCCTTGGTGATCTAATTTGAAATCACTGCAAATTCTATTTAAAGTTTACTAAAGTTGTTTGTGCAATAACAGTGCTGATTCTAATGCCTGTCGTCACAAGACACCTCAACAGTTATGTTCCATTATGAATGTTCTTAAGAGTGATTGATTCAATACATGGAAATGAAAACAATTGGTAAAAAAAACACCTACTGAAACAAAACATACAATGACCATTACATTGCAATGTCTCCCCATCACCACTGCTCTACATTCTGTTTGACTGTAAAAAGTTAAAAAGTATTGCACAATCAACATTACTACTACAGTATAGTACTACAGTATAGGAACCAACTTAATAGTTTCAAGATACATTTTGTGACTTAGTATCCAACTAACTAATGATGTTTGATACACAAATCATTGTCAACTGTTAACCTATTGTTGCAGTCCAATATGCTCCTATTGGATATTTTCATTATGAGCATAATCACATCATCACGTTGCAGTAAAAATGTCCCTCGACATAGTGCGTCTTGTAAATATGTTGATTTGCACCCACGTTTGCCCTCAGAACAGCTTCAAATCGTTGGGGCATGGACTCTACAAGGTGTCAAAAGTGTTCCACAGGGATGCTGGCCCATGCTGACTCCAATGCTTTCCACAGTTATGTTAAGTTGGATGGGTTTCCTTTGCGTAGTGGACCATTCTTGATACACACTGCTGAGCATGAAAAACTCAGCAGCGTTGCAGTGTCAGCGTTGCAGTTCTTGACACACTAAAATCAGTGCGCTTTGCACCTACTACCAAAAGCACTTACATTTTTTTGTCTTGCCATTCACTCAATTGTCTCAAGGCTGAAAAATCCTTCTTTAACCTGTCTCCTCCCGTTCATCTACACTGATTGAAGTGGGTTTAACAGGTGACATCAATAAGGGATCACAGCTGGATTCCCCTGGTCAGGTAATGTCATGTGAAGAGCAGATGTTCCTAATGTTTTGTGCACTCAGTGTCTATGTCAGCTTTTGTTTGAGGACCTCTTCTATCAAAAAATACTTTTGAATTGGTTCTCTATCATGATGGCCTGACAACAGACAATGTGCTGGGCCAGATGATTCCATCAATCCTTACACAATCTTACTGGTTTGTATAGCTAATCATGCGATGTCCATCCTTTCATTTTTTTAAAGAACTCATCCTGTTCCTTGTTCAAGTTTTTCCTTGGTCATTGAAGATATCAGCAGAGCTTTTGCCTTCATTTCCTGAAGTTTCTTTACCCTGTTGATATTTTCTGTTTCTCTATAAATCAGAAGATCAATGTATTCCTCTGCTGTCAATGGATTGGGCCTTAGTGCAATCTCCTCCAGTCTTGCCACATATATGTATGAAGTCTCCAGCAGTTCGATTCCTTTGTCGTCTGCTTCTTTTATCTCAGACTGAATCTTTTCCTCCATACCTTCCGCTGTGATTTTTCCATCTAGTCCCTGTCCATACTCAACTTTGATATTATTGAATGTTTTCTTCACTACTTTGGGGGCCCTCTGGTATACCACCTTTTCTTTGACATGATCTTTCCAGGAACATTTTCCAGGGCAAATTTTACACTGGCGGTTTCTCATGGCGTCACAAAGAAATAACAGCTTCTGTGGGGCTAATGGACACCTTAGATGACAAGTCATTTCACAGTTGTTGCAGTTGGTTGACATCTTTTCAGAATCAACCCTTACAAGCTCATTAGTGGTGACCAGAAATTCAAAATCCCTTTGAGCATCTATCATTTCCTTGTTTTCTTTCAAGACATTTTGAATTTCTTTAAGTTCTATCTGTTTGTCAAGGGTTATCTTTGGCTGATCTTCTATCCCATCAATACAAGCCTCAAGATGTCTGCGTTCCGCTAGCACTTCATGTGTCAGCTGCAAGCTTCTTGTTTCCAGCGTTGTTAGTAGGTTGATGAACTTTGTCATGCTTTTCTCTCCCATTGCCCAACTTCTTTTATTATCTGTTATTATTTGTGGATCAGCTGATCTGATCTGGAGTAATTGCGTGCCCATAGTAAACACAATATTTTTTTGTCAAAAGTTGCTAATATATGCAAATAAATTTATTGAATAGAAAACACTCTAAAGCTTCTAAAACCGTTTAAATTATGTCTGTATGTAAAGCAGAACTCTCAGGGCAGTCATTCTCCCAAACTCTCTCATGTCATCAGAAAAGTTGGCCCAACTTTGACGTCATCGCTCCCACCCTTCCCAAGCACTTACAGGTCTGGGAACAGTCTCTCTGTCTTCAGCGCGATCTCAGCTTTCAATGGGGCTTCTCATTGTGAGAATCGCCGCTCATGAGAGTTTTGGCGGGCGAAACCTTTCCGTCACGCTAAAAAACAGGTCACTTTTATGCGCGCTCTGCTCCGGTCCTGTCTTTTTTCCAAGATCGATTATACAATGCATGCGTTTCTGTTCGTCCTCACGATTGCTGTACAGCTTTATAACATGTTAAAGCTTGATTATGAAGTTAGTTTGACAAGTTTAATCGACATATAATATGTAAGTTCGACATTTTGGTGCGCATCCACTTGACTTTTGGCTACATTTCAACCGAAATGTGTCGTGTTTGAGAACCGAAAGACACAGACTGCAAAACTAAACACTGTTTTTGGTAAGTATAATTCCTTCCAGGTCTTCTGATGGAAGAACAGCAAAGGTAAGGGAATATTTATGTGGTAAATTTGGGTTTAAGTGGACTCCAAGATAGAGGAGCCATAATGCTACTTTTTGAGCGCTGACTCATAGTATAGCCTAGTGAACGAAACCTGTAACGTTAAAAATAAATGTAACACAGCGATTGCATTCAGAAGAAGTGTATCTAACTATATATATGTAGAACATGCATATTTAGTCAAAGTTTATGATGTGTATTCCTTGTTAGCTGACGTTATCTGCCGGAGCTATCGTCATTTCTCAGGACATTTGAGTAGCATTTTTTGAACGATGCATCATTGTAAACAGAGATTTATGGATATATATAGCATATTATTGAAAAAAACATAAATGTACTGTGTAACATGTTATATTACTGTCATCTGATGAAGATTTCAAAAGGTTAGTGCATTATTTTTATTTTAATCCTGCGTTTGTTGATTGCATATTTCTTTCAACTTGGCTATGCAAATTAGCTGTGTCTTCGGTGGTGGTTTGACATAAATATGTGCTATGTTTTCGCCGTAAAACATTTTAGAAATCTGACTTGCTGGGTAGATAAACAAGGTGTTTATCTTTCATTTGAGCCATTGGACTTGTTAATGTGTGGAGGTTAAATATTTTTAGGAATATTTTTGCGTTCCATGCGCCACCTTCCAGCTGAACGTGGGGGGGGGGGGTGTTCCAAAATTGGAACCCTAGTCCCCTTCTGGTTAATGGCTTTAAGAGCAGGGGGAGGATGCTTGCCTCCTCTTGCAAATGTGATAAGTGCAAGGATATTGTTTTCAATATCTTTTCCAAATATGGAAAGGATGGACTCAAAGATGTAGCGTTGGGTGAGGGTGAGACGAACCTCATCCTCTCTAACAACAAAACACACGGCATCAATTTGGTGCACTCCATTTTATGACTTAAACAATTCTTGAAGGTTTTTAGTAATGAGTTGATCTTGTTCAATCCCATTTGTGTCTCCAAATCCTGGGGTGTCGATGATTGTAACTGAAAAAGGAACACGGTCCCCTTCATGGCCAAAGATTTCATACACAGTGATGGCAGTAGTTTGAGATGCAGTTTGACTCTTTTTTTCATCTGGGATTAATTGGATTTTTTTTGTTGTCCTCGCAATTGACCCCAATGATGTAGTTGGCAATATAATTGATGAGAGTTGATTTTTCCACTCCAGTCGCTCCCATGAGTAACATTGTTTTGTTTGCCTTCAGATTATTTGTGCCTACTGTCCATCTTCTAACTGTTCCCTCCTCATTCAGGTCAACTTTGATGTTATCCAATGGATGAATTTCAATCACCTGGTGTCTAGTTAGCGAAGGGTCTACATTTGATCCAGTGCTACCGCTTGTGGCCCTGTAATGAGAATATACATACAGGACTATCATTCAGGAGAAAAGTATTGTCACCATGGAAACTCATACAACCATACTATATGCCAACTTCATAAGGAATTTGGGTAATTCCACGTGATAATTTAAACATATATTTTCAGAACATTTGATATTTTTCTGAAATACAGTACAAAAACATATCATTTAGATGAAAGATCTTTAATTAATATTCAGACTTCTTCTTCTGTATCTAAAATGGTTATCGAGAAAAAGTGATTCAAAGTTTGTATAATCATTACAACACAAATCGTGGAGCAAAGTATAGTGAGTTTTGTTGTTTCAACTTGGCATATCAGTGTCGGAAACACATATTTTAAGGATGGGCATCGTTTTGTTTCATTTTCCAATGACCGTTTCTGTGTGAGAGGTGCAGCTGTGGAATTTTTGTCTCGTTGTTTTGTTTCATTATCCAATGACAGTTTCTGTATGAAAGTTTTCTGCGTGAGAGGTGCAACTGTGGGAGGTGCAACATTTGACATGCTATAACAATCATACGTTTGGACATACCTACTCATTCAAGGATTTTTCTTATTTGTACTATTTTCTACATTGTAGAATAATAGTGAAGACATCACAACTAGAATGCCAAGAGTGTGCAAAGCTGTCATCATTATATTTGAAGAATCTCAAATATAAAATATATTTGTTCAACAGGTTTTTGGTTACTACTGTACATGATTCTAAACTGAATTGGTCCACGCACACAGACAGCATCGCGAAGAAGGCGCAGCAGCGCCTCTTCAACCTCAGGAGGCTGAAGAAAATCGGCTTGTCACCAAAAGCACTCACAAACTTCTACAGATGCACAATCGAGAGCATCCTGGCGGGCTGTATCACCGCCTGGTAAGGCAACTGCTCCGCCCTCAACCGTAAGGCTCTCCAGAGGGTAGTGAGGTCTGCACAACGCATCACCGGGGGCAAACTACCTGCCCTCCAGGACACCTACACAAACCCGATGTTACAGCAAGGCCATAAAGATCATCAAGGACATCAACCACCCGAGCCACTGCCTGTTCACCCCGCTATCATCCAGAAGGCGAGGTCAGTACAGGTGCATCAAAGCTGGGACCATAGAGACTGAAAAACAGCTTCTATCTCAAGGCCATCAGACTGTTAAACAGCCACCACTAACATTGAGTGGCTGCTGCCAACACACTGACACTGACACTGACTCAACTCCAGCCACTTTAATACTGGGAATTGATGGGAAATGATGTAAATATATCACTAGCCACTTTAAACAATGCTACCTTATATAATGTTACTTCCCCTACATTATTCATCTCATATGCATACGTATATACTGTACTCTATATCATCGACTGCATCCTTATGTAATACATGTATCACTAGCCACTTTAACTATGCCACTTTGTTTACATACTCATCTCATATGTATAGACTGTACTCGATACCATCTACTGTATCTTGCCTATGCTGCTCTGTACTTTCACTCATTCATATATCCTTATGTACATATTCTTTATCCCCCTACACTGTGTATAAGACAGAAGTTTTGGAATTGTTAGTTAGATTACTTGTTGGTTATTACTGCATTGACGGACCTAGAAGCACAAGCATTTCGCTACACTCGCATTAACATCTGCTAACCATGTGTATGTGACAAATAAAATTTGATTTGATTGATTTGATTTGATATATGTGTTATTTCATAGTTTTGATGTCTTCACTATTATTCTACAATGTTGAAAATAGTAAAAAATAAAGAAAAATCATTGAATGTGTGTCCAATCTTTTGACTGGTACATTACGTGAATATGTCAATATACTGACTTGATACCTTTCTTTAACCAGATAAGTCTGTTAAGGATAAAATATTATTTACAATGCCTGCCGACACCCGCCAAACCTGGATGACACTGAGCCAATTGTGCACTGCTCTATGGAACTCCCATTCACGCCCAGTTGTGATACAGACTGGAATCGAACCAGGGTGTCTGTAGTGATGCCTCAAGCACTGAGATGCAGTGCCTTAGACCACTGTGCCACTCGGGAGCCCTAATATACCTGAATATAGTCACATAATGTTCTTTCTCTTAGAAATATTCTAGATTTTACAGGTTTCACCCTAATTAGGTGTGCAGCCAGCAAAAAAACGGTTTTGTGAAGACAGGAAGTTAAGCTGAGTGACTCGTCGGGCAGTGACTGTGGCTGCCATTGTAAAAAGTATTCATAAAACATCTGACATAATTTTCTTTGCAAATGCAAGGGCTGATTAAAATACTAATGATTACTAGCATTCACTGGCGCAACAGTTTTTTTGTAAAAAAATGTAAGACTCCAAGCAGCCTACCCAACTGTCCTAAAGCAGACCATTGCCTCATTTTGTATCACATTCCAATGACAAAACTGGGGGGGGGGGTGATGTAATTTCTGAATGTGGGGGGGACATGTCCCCCCTGTCCCCAGTGAATGTTGTGCCCCTGCTAGCGTTACTAAATACACTGCTCAAAAAAATAAAGGGAACACAAACAACACAATGTAACTCCAAGTCAATCACACTTCTGTGAAATCAAACTGTCCACTTAGGAAGTAACACTGATTGACAATAAATTTCACACGCTGTTGTGCAAATGGAATAGACAACAGGTGGAAATTATAGGCAATTAGCAAGATACCCTCAATAAAGGAGTGGTTCTGCAGGTGGTGACCACAGACCACTTCTCAGTTCCTATGCTTCCTGGCTGATGTTTTGGTCACTTTTGAATGCTGGCGGTGCTTTCACTCTAATAGTAGTATGAGACGGAGTCTACAACCCACACAAGTGGCTCAGGTAGTGCAGCTCATCCAGGATGGCACATCAATGCGAGCTGTGGAAAGAAGGTTTGCTGTATCTGTCAGCGTAGTGTCCAGAGCATGGAGGCGCTACCAGGAGACAGGCCAGTACATCAGGAGACGTGGAGGAGGCCGTAGGAGGGCAACAACCCAGCAGCAGGACCGCTACCTCCGCCTTTGTGCAAGGAGGAGCAGGAGGAGCACTGCCAGAGCCCTGCAAAATGACCTCCAGCAGGCCATAAATGTGCATGTGTCTGCTCAAACGGTCAGAAACAGACTCCATGAGGGTGGTATGAGGGCCCGACGTCCACAGGTGAGGGTTGTGCTTACAGCCCAACACCGTGCAGGATGTTTTTCATTTGCCAGAGAACACCAAGATTGGCAAATTCACCACTGGCGATGTTTTGTTCCCCGAGCCACTTAGTCATCACTTTTGCCTTGGCAAGGTGCTCCATCATGCTGGAAAAGGCATTGTTTGTCACCAAACTGTTCCTGGATGGTTGGGAGAAGTTGCTTTTTTGGGATTCAGTTCATTTGCATGGCAGAGGGACTTTGCAATGAATTGCAATTCATCTGATCACTCTTCATAACATTCTGGAGTATATGCAAATTGCCATCATACAAATTGAGGCAGCAGACTTTGCGAAAATGAATATTTGTGTCATTCTCAAAACTTTTGGCCACGACTGTATTTAGTGCATTTTATATTTTATTACCATTTTAATTTTTTAAATTTCACTTAGTCCTGCATGTTGAAGCTCAGAGCCTAATATTTTTTTACTGTACCCCACAATCACACCTGCAACCCTGTACATGTGACTATTAAACACTCTGAATCTGGTCAGGTCCAGGATTTTTAGTGAGTCCTGCTTATCATCTTTGTTCTATCCTGTCAAATATTGACCCGCATAACGTGAGAAGAAGAGAATGAGAAAACACTTTAGTGTTTACTGTCATACCATCAACCCATCTACCTACAGGAGAGATAAGATATCCCTCCACATGACTTTTTATCTCAAACATCCAGGTAGGGCATGAAAAATGTTTTCTGACTCATTGCTCCACATACTTTTAAAACCCCAGTGTTGATCAGTGACAGTTCACTCCTTTCAGAGCCACTGACACGCAGCACAATGATGATGTCACTGATTCTAATGCTGGGGACACTAGGGCTCCTTGTTCAGGGTGAGAGACACTTCGACCAACTTTGATTTATGTTTGGTTTAGCCTCCAATTTAAACTTAGTTTGTGAATATTGCTGAATAAAAAACATAAATCATGATTTTGCCTGATATGTTTCTTGATAGGCGTTGGAAAAGTGGAAATGTCTATTTTTTGTGATAACCTTCCTAATCAGTCATTCTTCACTTTTGTTTCATCTCTGGAGCTTCATTCACAAACAAACTGGGATACGGAGGATACTGAGCTGTAGAGGATGCTTCTCTTTTGAAGAAGATGCTGAACAAAGTGTTATAAGTAAAGATTGGGATGTTTCCTGTTATGTTCAGGACATCAGGTTCTGATTTTACACCTCTGTTTATGATTGACCTCTGAACGTTTAACCTGTCTGACCAAATTCAACTACTCATCTCACAGTCCATATTCAACTTCTATACCCCTTCAAAGCTGAAAGAGTGAAGTAAGTCATATTGATTCCAATTTAAGAAGCACCCTTTTCATTTGACTTAACAGTGCATAGTAGTAGTCATAAATACACAGTTAACCACACAGTATAAAACCCATAAAAATCCTCTTGAGTAGAATTCCCCATTTGAACGTTATGCAAAGTCCAATGTAAAGTCTGCTTCCCCCACCCATGTTCACAGCTGCCCCAGTCCCAGAGGATTTGACTTCAGGACATTGTGAGCTGTGGTGGAGTGGAACTCAGATTTGCATGACCAGAGTGATTTCCACACTCCCAGAATAGAGCAGTACCGTGGCCAGATGTTCACGTGTCCCCAGAGAGTTTCAGTGATTTTTTCAGTATTAGTATCAATGATGGCTTCAGTATTAATATCACCATGAAGACCAGTGAGTTTAAAGCCCATGGCTTCAGTATTTATATTATAATTAAGACCAGTGAGTTTAGAGCACATGACTTCAGTATCACTGCAGGTATCACTTTGACAGGTAACAAATTTGGCCCAATTAGCCATGCACCCTATGAGAGAGGTTCATTGACTGAAATGTATAAGGATTTTTTTAATACATAATATACATTATACATAAATATATCCATATATAATGGTAGAAACATTATAAGGATATCCAGGCAACAATATTAAGGATGGGGAAAAGTATTTATTATCTCAGCATGTCAGAACCAACAGCATTACAGGAATAAAGATTATAACAAATGTAAGAAAGCCAAGCAGAACTTTGACATCAGAATCAGACAGATATTCTGGAGAAAGGCCCAGCCCAGAACCAGACCAGTGTGGTAGTAGTGCCGGATCAGTAAGAAGGAGAGATGCTGAGTGCAGAACAGGGTAAAAAAAAGTGAAGTCAGAGGGGGGAGCTCATTAATCAGAACACTGGTCTCTCTTCAGTGTCTCAGAGAGAGGAGACTGGGAGCCCTGGGTGGCCTCACAGGTCACAGAGCCCACCTTCTTCCACTGATCAACAGGGAGGGTCAGGGTGCTGCTCCAGCTGTAGTGGCCGTCCTTCTCCAGGACCCCGGGGCTCCCGGTCACCTCCCAGGTGTTACTGCTGCTACCATCCACCTTCCAGCTCAGCTTCCAGTCTGAGGGGAAGCCCTTGTTGGCCAGGCACATGAGAGTGGCCTTCCCCTGCTGCAGCTCCACACTGGAGGGGGGCAGGACTGTCAGGGTGGGACGAACGTCACCTAGGAGACAGGTGGGAAGTTAGGGAGAGGGGAACTATCAATCAATCACTAGATTGATACGACAATATTGATTCAGCAGTTTAACATCTTAGCTGTAAATTGATATTTTTTTTCCATCAGTAGGTTTCTGATCCTCATACAGACAGTTAGTTTATCAGTCTTTCTGTCACTATTTCACTTCCCTTTGAGTAGCTACTGAAGCATATTATAACTACATGAGATGACTGAAAATACAATCAACTATCTTCAAAATGTAACTATTTAAAATGTGGAATATTTCAGTATACTTCTCACTCATTGTAATGGAATAAACTCTTAAGAATCAAACTGCATTTCAATATGAATTATTATTACTATTTTGAAGAACAATTCTTAAATTATGAATGTATTTAAAATTAGTTTAAAATATGCCTACTTGACTGCAACCATCTAACAATGATATACATTTAATTTAAAAGACACATTAACTAAAACATTTAAGTTTTAACTTATCGAAAGAAGGTGAATGAAGTTGTGTGTCATTTACATGATATTCAACCACAAATGGAAAATAAATGTACATTCATATGAACAGCAGAACAGCTGGACTTCGCAAAATAGCAAAACGTTTCAATGGATAGCAAAGCTAAGCAATACCTTGCAGCTGAATGCTGAAGGAGTCAATTTAAGTAGAGTATAACCATCTTACAACAATCATATACATTTAAAAGACACATTCAAATAAAATGAATAGTGATATTATTTACGAGAAAGGGTTACTTAACCAAAAACAATAGCTTAATATTTTAGGTCTAATCTAAAGGTATTTGGTGACTCGTATGAAGAGAATAACTATTTTACTTCAAACATAACCATGCATAGCATTTCTTTCAATTTTAATCTTTCTCACAAGATCATCAGTGCAGCTATATGCAAGGTCAGAACATTTTCTATATTAGAGGTAGGTAAACTTACTTCCAACATCCAGTCTAGTGCCTCCACCAAAAGTTAACCACAGTGATACAATCTCATTCAGCGGCCGTACAAAAACCTCTGACACTAATAGAGACACTGCTTTTGCTCTTTGTAAAGCTACATTTTTCTAAACCACTGATTTCAACAGTATCTCTGTCCCAAATGAATACACACTGTATAACCTTGTTTGATATATTAGACCTTGAATAGACTTTTTAATTTAACTATATTTACATCTAAGGAAAACAAATGCAACAAAAATTCTAAAAAAATAAATAGACATATCTACTTTCTATTTAAGGGAGTTGTAATACTGTTAATAAAATGTATTAGATTTTTATTTCAGAGGTCAAGGTCTAGAATTGAATACTTACTGCCAACACTCAGTTTGGTCCCTCCACCGAAAGTCCACCAGTGATAGATTCTGATTGACTGGCTGTACAAAAACCTCTAGACAGACACAGCGGGGAATGGTAACAGAGACATGGAACTGATGCCCCCTACTGGTACACTCTGGAACTCCAGTAGACTGGACACATTCACGTTCCCCATTGAATTATCTACATTTTGAAAACTGATTTGGACTATGTTGATACACAGTGCCTCCAGAATGTATTCACACCCTTTGACTTTTTCCACATTTTGTTGTTTAACAGTTGAATAAATTGAGATTTTGTGGAACTACACAAAATACCCCATATTATCATGTATTTTTATTTTTAAATGTAATTTTTTATTTTTTATTTTTTACAAATGATTTAAAAATGAAAAGCTGAAATGGAGTGAGTCAATAAGTATTCAACCCCTTTGTTATGACAAGCCTAAATAAGTTTGGCAGTAAAAATGTGCTTAACAAGTCACATGACAAGTTATAATAGTGTTTCCAATGTTTTTTGAATGACTAGCTCCTCTCTAACTTTATGTCCTGAATACAAAGCGTTATGTTTGGGGAAAATCCAACAAAACACATCACTGAGTACCACACTTCATAATTTCAAGCATGGCGGTGGCTGCATCATGTTATGGGTATTCTTGTCATCGGTAAGGACTAGGGAGTTTTTGTGGGGGTAAATGAAATGGAATGGAGCTAAGCACAAGCAAAATCCTAGAGGAAAACCTGGTTCAGCCTGCTTTCCAATAGACACTGGAAGACAAATTCCCCTTTCAGCAGGACAATAACCTAAAACACAAGGCCTAATATACACTGGAGTTGCTTACCAAGACAACATTGAATGTTCCCAAGTGGCCTACATATAATTACAGATTTGACTTAAAATGACAATTAAATCCATTATTCACTTAGATTGTTGACAAAAATGGACAATTAAATCCATCTGAGTCCCACCGTGTTACACAACAAAATGTGGAAAATGTCACAAGCCCAAATTCTTACATAGTTATTTATAAAAAATATCTGTCAGCGGTATTGTGGAAGAGGTACTCTGACTGCAACAGCCAAATAGTCCCTCCCCCCCACCACTGTCCCTAGTAAGTTGTTCCTGTACCACGGAGCACACATATGCTAGGCAGGACCCTAGATTCTCTACTGCGTGAAAACAGTTTCATCATCATTTTATTCGATTTTAGCTCTCCTGTGATGGGCAGGACTCGCAGGATATATGTTTGTAAATGAATTTGATCAAGCTATGTAGCCTTCATGGATTAATAAATACAACTAAAATGTTGTATTGTTTCTTGGTGATACTAGCCACCTATCAATTTTATTAAGTTAGCTTCAGCTAGCCAGCTTCATGGGTTCCTAATCTCCCAACCTCATAATTAGCTACCAAGCCAGTTCAGGCTATCAATGAAGTTAGAGCAGCTAATCTTACTAGCTTAGCTGGCATGCCGGCTAGCAAGGTTGCTGGACATTAGAATTGCTTTCATTCTTGGGTTATGACACTATACACTGAGTGTACAAAACATTAAGGACACTTTCCTAATATTGAGCGGTAAGGCGAAAGCAACCAACTGTAAACAAAAGTCAAGGGGATTGTTTGAGAGGATCAAAACCGTAATGTATCATGGGTAAATTGTGACTGACTGACCAACAAATAATAATGAGACATTATTTATGATGGAAGGTGATTTGTAGATCAGTCAGTTGGCAGTCGCCTAAATGTCGAACAAGCCCAAGGAGTGGAGTTGGGGAGAGGTGCATCTGCAAAAGTTTTTCTTCATAATGTCAAAATAAACATAATGTCTCTAACCCACATATCACACAGTCACAACCTGAAAATGTACAATCAATTGGTGTGAGAGACTCAAATATCACATGAATTGTGGAAATGCTGTTTCAGTCATGTCTTTGGTCACGTTCATATGGGTCAAACAACAACACCCTAATGATTGGTTGACAATAGAGCCTCCCACAACGCAGGCGATGGCTCCAATTTGCAACTGGTGAGGAGAAACTGCAGAAACTTGCAGTCAACTACAGTCAAAACTTCATGACCTTTGATCACATGGTTTTTGTAAAGTTTACGCAGTTGTCATGTAGGAGGAAATCAGATTTTTTTATCCCCATAATACAACAGACTTTGGATGGTCAACCGAGATCACAAAAGTGATCCCCTCGAACATGCAAATGTTCTCTTTTCTGTCTTCTGCATTGTTAGCCTAGAACGACAGACCCACCCATCCATATTGTATACTGGGCACAGATGTCAATTCAATGTCTGTTCCACATTGGTTCAACATAATGTCATTGAAATGACGTGGAAACAACGTTGATTCAACCAGTGAGTGACAAGTGGCATGTTTGAAATGTTCTTCTACCCTTATCACCCTTACCTTACCACTAGATGGCAGCATTGAAGCATGTCCATACATTCACGGACAAAGGCGGATGAAATGCATGAAGAATTCATTACTCATCCATTTATCTGTCAAAAGTTCAGATCAACTTTTTACACACTGTTAAAGTCAAAGGAAAATGATGAATTCATAATGGTGTTAAAATATACAACACGTAGAGGCTGGCCCCTAGACACATCCACAATCTGCAGTAGACATTTTGCCCATATACTGTATACTGAACAAAAATATAAACGCAACACACAAAGTCCTGGTCCCATGTTTAATTAGCTGAATTAAAGGATTACAGAAATTGTACATAAGCACAAAAAAATTATTTCTCTAAAACCTTGTGCACAAATTTGTTTACATCCTAGTTAATGAGCATTTCTACTTTACCAAGAGAATCTATCCACCTGACAGGTGTGGCATATAAATAAGCTGATTAAACAGAATGATCATTACACAGGTGCAGTGTTTGCTGGGGGAAATAAAAGGCCACTCTAAAATGTGCAGTTTTGTCACACAACCAAATGTCTCAAGTTTGGGGGACCGTGCAATTTGCATTCTGACTGCAGGAATGTCCACCAGATAATTAAATGTTCATGTCTCTACCATAAGCCACATCCAATGTAGTTTCAGAGAATTTGGCAGAACTTCCAACCAGCCTCACAACTGCAGACCACGTGTATGGTGTCATGTGGGTGAGCGGTTTGTTGCTGTCAACTTTGTGAACAGAGTTCCCCATGGTGGCTGTGGGGTTATGGTGTGGGAAGGCATAAGCTACGGACAACGAACACAATTGCATTTTATCAATGGGCATTTGAATGCACAGACATATCGTGATGAAATCCTGAGGCCCATTGTCTTGCCAGTCATCTGCCAACATCACCTCATGTTTCAGCATGATAATGCACGACCCCATGACGCAAGGATCTATACACATTTTCTGGAAGCTGAAAATGTTCCAGTTCTTCCATGGCCTGCACACTCATTCACCAAACAGGTCACCTATTGAGCATGTTTGGGATGCTCTGGATTGACGTGTATGACAGCGTGTTCCCACCAATATCCAGCAACTTTCTACAGTCATTGAAGAAGAATGGGACAACATTCAACAGGCCACAATCAACAGCCTGATCAACTCTATGTGAAGGAGATGTGTCATGCTGGATGAGGCTAATTGTATTTTTTACCACATACGGACTGGTTTTCTGATCCACTCCCCTACTTTTTTAAAAGGTATCTGTGACCAACAGATGCATATCTGTATCCCTAGATTAGGGTCTAATTTATTTATTTCAATTGACTGATTTCCTTATATGAACTGTAACTCAGTAAAATCTTTGAAATTGTTGCATGTTGCGTTAATGTTTTTGTTTTTGTTCAGTGTATATATAGCTTGAAACTATCTTCTCAGTGTCCTATGTAGGGCATTAAATGAACACCAGCCAACTGCCAAATGTGGGTAGAGTAACGCAAGAATGTGTATTTCACCAGTCACATTGGCTTGTGGTTAATTTGTTGGGCCTGTCATGCCAAATAATGTCCCCCAGCCAAATAGGGTCCCCCTCTACGTCACGATGGGATTTGACAAACTATTAGCGTCTGTTGCTATATCAAAGGTGTGATTACCTAATGATTAAAATTTTGGAGATCATTACAGCCTAAATGACGTTCTTTTCATCATCGCTATGCAAACAAGGCTGATTTATTCACTGTTTAAACAAGTTTTGTTTAGCTAATAAAATGAAAACATTAATTCTAACCACATTTTGGTACCTTGTTAACATTACAACATGAAATCCATGTCTTAAACACGTTGCTACGTTTCGGAAATGGCAATGAAAACATATAATCTGCTTGACACATTAAAGTTGCTTACCTAGCAGATCACAAAACCAGTTAATTTCCACTCCATTCATATGCAAATACGTTTGATTCATACACATTTATTGCTTTCTCAAATGTCAACCAAGGCTTAACATACTTTGTCTCACGGGCTTCACCGAAGTGTAAGGCGTCAGGGATTTCAGTGGTTGACCGTTGATTTTGGCAATCATGCGATTCACTCCGAAATGTCCAGCATGCATCTCTGTCAGCGCGGCCTCCATTTCCTCCTTGGTGAAAATCACTCTCCTGTGTGGCTGGCCATCCTTCCCCGGTAGGTACAGGTGATTGCCTAACAAATTGGAAGAGAAGAGTTGTTGAAATACTAAAGTCTAAGCAAGTTTGCACTGATGTCTTTCTCTCGCTCTTCATTTCTCTCTCTGTTTTTCACTCTATTCCCACCTCTCTCTCTCCCTCTGTCACTTTCTTTCTCACTTTCTTCCTCTCTCTCTTTCTGTATTGGTCTCGCTCTGTCAAATAAAAAGCCACCTAAATGTAGTTAAGGGCAGTTGGAGTTACCATAATTGTTTACACCTATCCATTTGATTGATCAGGGTTAACTTATAGCTAGATACCTAAATCTGACTGACATATAACTAAATGTATAGCTAGCAACATGTAGATGACCAACTAACGTTAGTTAGATGAAAAATAAATTGTTGTTAAATGGTTGTTCATAAATACTTCCAGTTATCTAACAGTAACAGAAATGAACTGCTTAACGTTACACTGAATTGTGAATTCATCTGCCTCCCCTACGAATGATGCGCCTCTTGTCGAGATCAGTGCCTTCATAGTACTTTGCCTGGTTGGAATGATACAATATTTTCGAGGATGCCATTAAAGTACATACAAACCGAAAGCAGCTACAATAACAGTTAGCTAGCTAGAAAAATAAAATAAAAGTTAGCTAGCTAGACAAACAGAAAGCAGCTACAATAACAGCTAGATAGCTAATTTAGATAACGACTTTAGCTAAATAAAACTGTCTGGCTGAGGTAAATAAGTAGCTAGCAATGTCACTATAAAATCTATATAAAACACCTTAAAAAACAGCTTTATTACCTTTATTACAGATTCTTATTAAACAATATGTACTTATTTATATAAAAACAAATACATGGTAAAGAAATTAGTGTTCTCTTTCCAGTCTCTTCGGTTCACTGAAGCAGCAGGTAGTCAGTCAGCAGGTTGTCACGGTCAAAAACACCGTCCTTGGAGAGCAATTCGGAGGAAACATTTTTGCGCGGACTAAGCGAGCGCTTCTGAGGTGAAATAGAACTAGAACTGTCCGCGTCCTCCTTCCTTCGCGACCGCTACGAGGTAACCAGGCAACCAGCATAGCAACGGACGCTTTGATTCATTACGTAATCCGGTCAGAATTTTTCAAATTCAAGCAACAGCCCTAGCAGCAGAAACCAGAACTAATCGAATCCCATTGTGACGTAGTGGGGACACTATTTGGCAAGGGGACACTATTTGGCATGACACGCCCTATATTAGGGGTAGAAAAATACTGCAGTAGCTCTTTTCAAAGTATTTCTGCTGTTTCGTTTCATAGCCGGTTGATTTTACGAATACGGGCACGTTTGGATGTTAAATGTTTTTGAAAATGAAACCTATTGAAACTGCTTTTTATCTTTCTGAAAATGTTCGTCACTCTGTCTGGAAACAAGATCGACTAGTGGCTAAGACCATACTATTTAAGAGGCAAAGGCTCATGCAATTTCTATTTAAGAGGCAGAGGCAAAGGCAATTTCCATTTCTTTGCCTAATACATTGAAAGATAATCCTTTATAGTCTAAACAAGTTATATAGTATGATTGATAATGTGTCATATTTTGATAAAGTTGTCTAAAGTTTTAGTAGCTCTGCAGCTGTTGAGTCAGAGCAGTTCCTCTTTAGCTGAAGAAGGTTTTTGTATGGCGTTCTAACACTGTGTAAACGGAGTGCTCCGACCCTGCTGACAGTAGTAATCTGCTGCATCTTCAGCCTGGACTCCACTGATGGTCAGAGTGTAATGAGTATGAGGAAAACCAGTCAGACCAGTATCCCTTCTTTCTTTTCTCTCCAAAACTCTTGAACGTGCCGTCCTTGGCCAGCTCTCCCGCTATCTCTCTCAGAATGACCTTCTTGATCCAAATCAGTCAGGTTTCAAGACTAGTCATTCAACTGAGACTGCTCTTCTCTGTATCACGGAGGCGCTCCGCACCGCTAAAGCTAACTCTCTCTCCTCTGCTCTCATCCTTCTAGACCTATCAGCTGCCTTCGATACTGTGAACCATCAGATCCTCCTCTCCACCCTCTCCGAGTTGGGCATCTCCGGCGCGGCCTACGCTTGGATTGCGTCCTACCTGACAGGTCGCTCCTACCAGGTGGCGTGGCGAGAATCTGTCTCCTCACCACGCGCTCTCACCACTGGTGTCCCCCAGGGCTCTGTTCTAGGCCCTCTCCTATTCTCGCTATACACCAAGTCACTTGGCTCTGTCATAACCTCACATGGTCTCTCCTATCATTGCTATGCAGACGACACACAATTAATCTTCTCCTTTCCCCCTTCTGATGACCAGGTGGCGAATCGCATCTCTGCATGTCTGGCAGACATATCAGTGTGGATGACGGATCACCACCTCAAGCTGAACCTCGGCAAGACGGAGCTGCTCTTCCTCCCGGGAAGGACTGCCCGTTCCATGATCTCGCCATCACGGTTGACAACTCCATTGTGTCCTCCCAGAGCGCTAAGAACCTTGGCGTGATCCTGGACAACACCCTGTCGTTCTCAACTAACATCAAGGCGGTGGCCCGTTCCTGTAGGTTCATGCTCTACAACATCCGCAAAGTACGACCCTGCCTCACACAGGAAGCGGCGCAGGTCCTAATCCAGGCACTTGTCATCTCCCGTCTGGATTACTGCAACTCGCTGTTGGCTGGGCTCCCTGCCTGTGCCATTAAACCCCTACAACTCATCCAGAATGCCGCAGCCCGTCTGGTGTTCAACCTTCCCAAGTTCTCTCACGTCACCCCGCTCCTCCGCTCTCTCCACTGGCTTCCAGTTGAAGCTCGCATCCGCTACAAGACCATGGTGCTTGCCTACGGAGCTGTGAGGGGAATGGCACCTCAGTACCTCCAGGCTCTGATCAGGCCCTACACCCAAACAAGGGCACTGCGTTCATCCACCTCTGGCCTGCTCGCCTCCCTACCACTGAGGAAGTACAGTTCCCGCTCAGCCCAGTCAAAACTGTTCGCTGCTCTGGCTCCCCAATGGTGGAACACACTCCCTCACGACGCCAGGACAGCGGAGTCAATCACCACCTTCCGGAGACACCTGAAACCCCACCTCTTTAAGGAATACCTAGGATAGGATAAAGTAATCCTCCTCACCCCCCTCCCCCTTAAAAGATTTAGATGCACTATTGTAAAGTGGCTGTTCCACTGGATGTCATAAGGTGAATGCACCAATTTGTAAGTCGCTCTGGATAAGAGCGTCTGCTAAATGACTTAAATGTAAATGTAAATGTAAAAACCAGATCCACTCCCACTGAAACGACCTGGAATCCCAGACTGACGGGTTGTAGCAGCATAAACCAGGAGTTTAGGAGCTTCTCCAGGTTTCTGCAGGTACCACTGGAGATAATCACTAGTACGTGAACTGGCTGTACAGCTGATAGAGACAGTCTCTCCTGGACTAACAGACTGAGATTTAGGAGACTGAGTCAGAATTATATCTGCTGCTGATTCTGAAAAATAAAATAAAAGTGAAGAAAGCTGATTAGTAAGGTTATCACAAGAAATAGACATTGCTAATCTTCGGAAGCCTATCATGAAACATATCAGTCAAAACCAAATGATTAAATATGAAGCTAAACCAAACATGAATAAAAGTTGGTCAAAGTGTCTCTCACCCTGAACAAGGAGTCCCAGTGTTCCCAGCAGTAGAATCAGTGACATCATCATTGTGCTGCGTGTCAGTGGATCTGAAAGGAGTGAACAATCACTGATCAACACTGGGGCTTTTAAATGTATGTGAAGCAGTCAGGCAGGACAGCTATGCAAATGTCCCATCTTTTACACAATGCACACGTGCATTCATGCACACACTCTAATGCCCTCATGTGGTTGCATATGCAGCTTTCTTGATTTGAGCAAAGCAAGGCCAGATAGAGTTATGAAGCGGGCCACTTAATGTTGCCTCGCCCTTGAGCTTCCTCTCTAGCATAGGTCCATTCGGTCAATCTTTAACCTTGTATATAGAGTTTTTTTTTAAATGTGAGTTTGTAAAGCCACAACCACTTGGACTCAGTGAGAATGTAGCACTTGTTTACACTGTTTATTTTAAGTGTGTTTGTGTTAGGAAACAGATACAGTGCAGCTGAGTCGTTAACACCACAACTCTAGTCCACATATTGTCCCTGAGCCGGAGACCGGGGTTCACCTGTGGCACAGGCAAATGTAGCATAATAGCAGGTCAGCTGACGGAGGATTCAAAATTCTCCAGGGGAATCGGATACAAAGGCATTCGACTCACAGTCAGACTGCTCAAAACTCTTGTTCACATATAAACTATGGTTCTGAATCGTCCCATGTTTCTCCAATAGAAATGGACCTTTGAAAATTGTTCATTCTGTGTGTGATTTCCTGCAAGACAGCAATGTCCATGTTCTGCCATGGCCAGCGAAGAGCCCGGTTCTCAATTCCATTGAGCACGTGTGGGACCTGTTGGATCGGAGGGTGAGGGCTAGCGCCATTCCCCCCAGAAATGTCCGGGAACTTGCAGATGCCTTGGTGGAAGTGTGGGGTAACATCTCACAGCAAGAACTTGCAAATCTGGTGCAGTCCGTGAGGAGGAGAAGCACTGCAGTACTTAATTAATGCAGCTGGTGGCCACACCAGATACTGACTGTTACTTTTGATTTTGACCCCCCTCTTTATTCAGGGACACATTATTCCATTTATGTTTGTCACATGTCTGTGGAACTTGTTCAGTTTATGTCTCAGTTGTTGAATCTTGTTATGTTCATACAAATATTTACACGTTAAGTTTGCTGAAAATAAATATAGTTGAAAGTGAGAGGATTTTTTTTTTTTTTTTTACTGAGTAAGTACAAATACAAGGCACAGGGCCCAAAAAATCAGGTCAAAGTGTAACAGATTATTTTCTTCAAAAATCATATCATTCATCATTGCACCTTTAACCTCTTACTCATACCCGACACGCAGGAGTCCCATCTAGACATCTGGAAATGCAAATACACTACGCTAAATGCTAATAGCACTCGTTAAAACTCAAACGTTCATTAAAATACACATGCAGGGTACTGAATTAAAGCTACACTCGTTGTGAATCCAGGCAACAAGTCAGATTTTTAAACTGCTTTTCGGTGAAAGCATGAGAAGCTATTATCTGATAGCATGTAGCACCCCAAAATACCCGCAGGGGAAGGAAACAAAATAATTAGCATAGTCGTCGCTACACGGACGGAGCTGCTCTTCCTTCCGGGGAAGGACTGCCCGTTCCATGATCTCGCCATCACGGTTGACAACTCCATTGTGTCCTCCTCCCAGAGCGCTAAGAACCTTGGCGTGATCCTGGACAACACCCTGTCGTTCTCAACTAACATCAAGGCGGTGGCCCGTTCCTGTAGGTTCATGCTCTACAACATCCGCAGAGTACGACCCTGCCTCACACAGGAAGCGGCGCAGGTCCTAATCCAGGCACTTGTCATCTCCCGTCTGGATTACTGCAACTCGCTGTTGGCTGGGCTCCCTGCCTGTGCCATTAAACCCCTACAACTCATCCAGAACGCCGCAGCCCGTCTGGTGTTCAACCTTCCCAAGTTCTCTCACGTCACCCCGCTCCTCCGCTCTCTCCACTGGCTTCCAGTTGAAGCTCGCATCCGCTACAAGACAATGGTGCTTGCCTACGGAGCTGTGAGGGGAACGGCACCTCAGTACCTCCAGGCTCTGATCAGGCCCTACACCCAAACAAGGGCACTGCGTTCATCCACCTCTGGCCTGCTCGCCTCCCTACCACTGAGGAAGTACAGTTCCCGCTCAACCCAGTCAAAACTGTTCGTTGCTCTGGCTCCCCAATGGTGGAACAAACTCCCTCACGACGCCAGGACAGCGGAGTCAATCACCACCTTCCGGAGACACCTGAAACCCCACCTCTTTAAGGAATACCTAGGATAGGATAAAGTAATCCTTCTCACCCCCCTTAAAAGATTTAGATGCACTATTGTAAAGTGGCTGTTCCACTGGATGTCATAAGGTGAATGCACCAATTTGTAAGTCGCTATCTAAGAGCAGAAGATGAGCTTGGGTTTTACTTGTGCTTTTTGAGACACATATAAATCGACAGTATGATATTTTCACCTCATCTACATTCTCAATATCTCAAATGGCCTTTTATTGCAAGTTGGATCACAAAAGCTTACCCTGAGAAGTGTAGGCCTATGTCATAACAAATACTTCACACAATGTTATAATGAAACTTGGCTTTGTCAACGAGTCAACATTTAGAAAGGTATCATTTTTAGATAAAATTCTACTAAATATCACCAAATAACTGATTAAAACAAGCTGTTTTGCAATGGTCTACAGTAGCCTCAAGAGCACCATGGTGTAGCCGAAGGATGGCTATTTTCTGTCCTCCTCTGGGTACATAGACTTCAATATAAAACCTAGGAGGCTCATGGTTCTCGCCTCCTTCTTCCAGGGGACGTCCTCCAACCAATCAGAGCTCCTGCAGCATGAATTGACACTATGACCATCTAATCAAAGAATCAGAGAATGAATATAGTATTGAAATTATAAGCTACAGCTAGCTAGCACTGCAGTGCATAAAGTGTGGTGAGTAGTTGACTCAAAGAGAGAGAAAAACAATAGTTTAACAGTTTTTAAATAAATCTCTTCAAACTTAAGGAGAAGCAGAGACAGAAAGAGAGAGCGAGTGAGCAAGCGAGAGAAAGATAGCTATATTTGGTTGTATTTGTAGTTGTGTTTTACCTTTCAGTTACTTAGCTAGCTAATGCAGCAAATTTGGCCTACTTAACAACCTGACTTAAATAGAGAGGGATGCTATTTATGTTAGCTAGGTAGCTAAGGCTATCCAACACTGCAACTCTTCCAAGTCAAGGTAAGCTTTAGGTTTTATAAATGTATCACCACCGGGGCCCGCCGGTGTAACTGCTAAACTGCTTGCTGTACTGTGTGATTGTACACATGGATTGATTGGGGGTTTACTAAGTAGTTTAGTTAACTATGACAATAGCTAATATGATTACAATGATGTAGTCTGTGTTGCAGTTATGGTATAAAGGTTTGGCATGGAGAGGTCTTTTTGGACTTGTCACAGACAGCTGTTTTGTAGTGCACTGAACTCCACAAGCGAATGGAAAAGGTGGGAGGAAGAGAGTGCGCAGATACGAGAAGGAATTATACAACAAGCAAAGTGATGATGCTGTAAGGCTGCTGCTGTTTGAAAGTGAACTGTGTGTGGGGGTTATCAGGGGTGTATTCATTCTGTTGATTGTTGCAAAATGCTTCTTAAAAGGAACTAAACGCAGATGGACCTACATGAATTTGTCTAATGGAAACTCCGTTTGGACTAATGATTATATCCCAGATCAGCTAGATGCAAGCAAGAGTGTCAATGCGGTATTGAATGTGTCACTGTCTGTCACTTTAATTACTCTGATTTGTCTCTCGACATGTGCACCTTCATTATAAACTTTAATTTGAAGTCTTGGTCGTAGTATCTCACGATGGGTATAGGGAAAATTTGAGTATCATGTAGTATCCTAAACCTACATCGAGCTGGGTGAATTAAATACTAATGCCCATCTCTCATCATCAATCAATTCCTACGTTTACATCCACTGTATTCACATCCTACCATACCTTTGTCTGTATATTATGCCTTGAATCTATTCTATCGCGCCCAGAAATCTGCTCATTTTACTCTCTGCTCTGAACGTACTAGACGACCAGTTCTTATAGCCTTTAGCCGTACCCTTATCCAACTCCTCCTCTGTTCCTCTGATGATGTAAAGATTAATCCAGGCCCTGCAGTGCCTAGCTCCACTCCTACTCCCCAGGTGCTCTCATTTGTTGACTTCTGTAGCCGTAAAAGCTTTGGTTTCATGAATGTTAACATTAGAAGCCTCCTACCTAAGTTTGTTTTATTCACTGCTTTAGCACACTCTGCCAACCCGGATGTCCGAGCCATGTCTGAATCCTGAACTTTCCATCCCTAACTATAACGTTTTCAGACAAGATAGAACTGCCAAAGGGGGTGGAGTTGCAATCTACTGCAGAGATAGCCTGCAGAGTTCTGTTTTACTATCCAGGTCTGTACCCAAACAATTCAAGCTTCTACCTTTAAAAATCCACCTTTCCAAAAACAAGTCTCTCACCGTTGCTGCTTGCTATAGACCTCCCTCTGCCCCCAGCTGTGCTCTGGACACCATATGTGAATTGATTGCCCCCCATCTATCTTCAGAGCTCGTGCTGCTAGGTGACCTAAACTGGGACATGCTTAACACCCCGGCCATCCTACAATCTAAGCTCGATGCCCTCAATCTCACACAAATTATCAATGAACCTACCAGGAACAACACCAAATCCGTAAACCCTCAGAGATATCATCCTAACCAACTTGCCCTTGCAAATACACCTCTGCTGTCTTCAACCAGGATCTCAGCGATCACTGCCTCATTGCCTGTATCCGTAATGGGTCTGTGGTCAAACAACCACCCCTCATCACCGTCAAACACTCCCTAAAACACTTCAGCGAGCAAGCCTTTCTAATTGACCTGGCCCGGGTATCCTGGAAGGATATTGACCTCATCCTGTCAGTAGAGGATGCCTGGTTATTCTTTAAAAGTGCCTTCCTCACCATCTTAAAAAAACATTCCCCATTCAAAAAGTGTAGAAACAGGAACAGATATAGCCCTTGGTTCATTCCAGACCTGACTGCCCTTGACCAGCCTAAAAACATCCTGTGGCGTACTGCATTAGCATCGAATAGCCCCTTTGATATGCAACTTTTCAGGGACGTTAGGAACAAATATACACAGGCAGTTAGGAAAGCAAAGGCTAGCTTTTTCAAACAGAAATTTGACTGTAAAGTCTATGGAGAATAAGAGCACCTCCTCCCAGCTGCCCACTGCACTGAGGCTAGGAAACACTGTCACCATCAATAAATCCACGATAATTGAGAATTTCAATAAGCATTTTTCTACGGCTGGCCATGCTTTCCACCTGGCTTACCCCTACCCAGGTCAACAGCCCTGCACCCCACACAGCAACTCGCCCATGCCTCCCCCACTCCTCCTTCACCCAAATTCAGATAGCTGATGTTCTGAAAGAGCTGCAAAATCTGGACCCCTAAAAATCAGCGGGCTAGACAATCTGGACCCGCTCTTTCTAAAATTATCTGCAGAAATTGTTGCAACCCCTATTACTAGCCTGTTCAACCTCTCTTTCATATCGTCTGAGATTCCCAAAGATTGGAAAGCTGCCGTTGTCATCCCCATCTTCAAAGGGGAGACACTCTAGACCCAAACTGTGGCAGACCTATATCTATCCTACCCTGCCTTTCTAAGGTCTTCAAAAGCCAAGTTAACAAACAGATTAACGGCCATTTCGAATCCCACCGTAACTTCTCTGCTTTGCAATCTGGTTTCAGAGCTGGTCATGTGTGCACCTCAGCCACGCTCAAGGTCCTAAACGATGTCATAAACGCCATCGATAAGAGACAATACTGTGCAGCCATATTCATCGAGCTGGCCAAGGCTTTCGACTCTGTCAATCACCACATTCTTTTCCGCAGACTCAACAGCCTTGGTTTCTCAAATGACTGCCTCGTCTGGTTCACCAACTACTTCTCAGATAGAGTTCAGTGTGTCAAATCGGAGGGCCTGTTGTCCGGACCTCTGGCAGTCTCTATGGGGGTGCCACAGGGTTCAATTCGTCTCTGTATAAATCAATGATGTCTCTCTTGCTTCTGGTGATTCTCTGATTCACCTCTACGCAGACGACACCATTCTGTATACTTCTGGCCCTTTTTTGGACACTATGTTAACTAACCTCCAGACGAGCTTCAACACCATACAACACTCCTTCCATGGCCTCCAACTGCTTTTAAATGCTAGTAAAACTAAATGCATGCTCTTCAACCGATTGCTGCCAGCACCCTCCCGCCTGACTAGCATCACTACTCTGGACGGTTCTGACCTAGAATATGTGAACAACTACATATACCTAGGTGTCTGGTTAGACTGTAAACTCTCCTTCAAGACTCACATTAAGCATCTCCAATCCAAAATTAAATCTAGAATCGGCTTTCTATTTCGCAACAAAGCCTCCTTCACTCATGCTGCCAAACATACCCTCGTAAAACTGACTATCCTATCGATCCTTGACTTCGGCAATGTCATTTACAAAATAGCCCCCAACACTCTACTCAGCAAACTGGATGTATTCTATCACAGTGCCATCCGTTAAGTCACCAAAGCCCCATATACTACCCACCACTGCGACCAGGTCATCTATAAGTCTTTGCTAGGTAAAGTCCCGCCTTATCTCAGCTCACTGGTCACCTTAGCAACACCAACCTGTAGCACGCGCTCCAGCAGGTATATTTCACTGGTCATCCCCAAAGCCAACACTTACCTTTGCCGCCTTTCCTTCCAGTTCTCTGCTGCCAATGACTGGGATGAATTGCAAAAATCACTGAAGCTGGAGTCCCCCAATACATAGATGGAACCTTTAGACCAGAACAGGGAAAAAATTATAAATGAAGGATGAGGGGGGAAAGGATAGGTATGAAATTAACACGGACGGTGCTTGCGGTGGAATCTCAGTCTTCATTGGCATCTCTCCAGTACTCCAGAGTACTCAAAAAGCCTTAGAACTAACTAACCCTCTAACTTTATGCATCACCTTTCAGAGCAGCTTACCGATCACTGTACCTCTACACAGCCAATTTGTAAATAGCACACCCAACTACCTCATCCCGATATTATTACTTACCCTCTTGATCTTTTGCACCCCAGTATCTCTACTCATCATCTGCACATCTCAAGTGCTAATGCTAAATTGTGATTATTTCGCCTCTATTGCCTATTTATTGCCTTACCCCCCTACTCTTCTACCTTTGCACACACTGTACATAGATTATTTTCTATTGTGTTATTGACTGTATGTTTGTTTATGTGTAACTCTGTGTTGTTGCATTTGTCGCACTGCTTTGCTTTGTCTTGGCCAGGTGTAGTCGTAATTGAGAACTTGTTCTCAACTGTCCTACCTGGTTAAATATTTTTATTTATTTAAATGAGCTACCACTACCAGCTATGGCTAGCTAATTAGCTATTATTTCTATATTATTATAACTGTATTCCCCAGTATTTGCGTGATATTTGTTAACTAGCTAGACTAAATTTAAAACCTAACACGTAGCCTACCTATCCATACTGTAGATGCTAGTACTACTACTGCTGTAGACATAGATCACAACGTGTGTCTACTACATGAAGTTGAAACAGCGGACCTTGGAGGTGAGGCAGTCGTTTTGTAGCAGCAGCAGCATAACTAGACCATTTTTAAATTGTAAAGTTAGGCACATGATGACATAGACACGCTTAAATATGCATTCTATTTGATATGTATACTATTAAACAGTATAAATATAGAGCAGCAGAAGTGTATAGTTGGTACATTTAATGACACATATTGTTCAGTACATTGTTTTAATCAGAAGCATTCTGATTTCTATGTTAGGGGCCGTGATTTTTCATGGGGCCCCAAAATTCTGGCAAAGCCCCTGAATGTCACGTCAACCTTTAAATGAGACAGAGACGAACCAATGCAAATTAGCAACATCCTGACTTATAATGACTTATAGAATGATTGAGCTATGTCAGAGGTGTAACTGCTGTGGAATGTTTATGTCGTGTCTGAGGTTTAACAGGCGTAGATTCAAAAATTCCACAGCTGCACGTCTTATGCAGAAACTGTCATTAAAATGCGAAACAAAACCACACCCATCCTTAAAATATGTGTTAGATTGCAACCCTGATATGCTACGTTGAAACTCACTATACTCTGCTTCACAATTTGTGTTGTGTTGATTATACAAAATTTGATACACTTTTTCTCGATAACCAAATTAGATACAGAACAAGAAGTCTGAATATTAGTCAAAGATCTTTCTTCTAAATGAAATGTTTTTGCACTGCATTTCGGAAAAATATCTAATATCCCATTAATATTAGTTTAATTATCACATGGAATGACCCAAATTCCTTAGGAAGTTGGCACATGGTATGGTTGAATGAGTTTCCATGGTGACAATACTTTTCTACTGATTGATAGTCCTGTATGTATATTCTCATTACAGGGCCACGAGCTGTAGCACTGGATCAAATGTAGACCCTTTGTTAACTAGACACCAGGCGATTGAAATTCATCCATTGGATAACATCAAAGTTGACCTGAATGAGGAGGGAACAGTTAGAAGATGGACAGTAGGCACAAATAATCTGAAGGCAAACAAAACAGTGTTACTCATGGGAGCGACTGGAGTGGGAAAATCAACTCTCATCAATTATATTGCCAACTACATCCTTGGGGTCAATTTCGAGGGCGACAAAAGATTCCAATTAATCCCAGATGAAAAAAAGAGTCAAACTGCATCTCAAACTACTGCCATCACTGTGTATGAAATCTTTGGCCATGAAGGGGACCGTGTTCCTTTTTCAGTTACAATCTTTCGACACTCCAGGATTTGGAGACACAAATGGGATTGAACAAGATCAACTCATTACTAAAAACCTTCAAGAATTGTTTAAGTCATAAAATGGAGTGCACCAAATTTATGCCGTGTGTTTTGTTGTTAGAGAGGATGAGGTTCGTCTCACCCTCACCCAACACTACGTATTTGAGTCCATCCTTTCCATATTTGGAAAAGACATTGAAAAAAACATCCTGGCACTCATCACATTTGCAAGCAGAGGCAATCATCCTCCCCCTGCTCTTAATGCCATTAAGGAAGCAGAGATTCCATGTTCAAAAGAGACTCTGAAATTCAACATGACATCTTTCACAAACAGATCAGCTGATCCACATATAATAACAAATAATAAAAGACATTGGGCAATGGGAGACAAAGCATGACAAAGTTCATCAACCTACTAACAACGCTGGAAACAAGAAGCTTGCAGCTGACCCAAGAAGTGCTAGCGGAACGCAGACATCTTGAGGCTTGTATTGGGATAGAAGATCAGCTAAAGGTAACCCTTGACAAACAGATCGAACTTAAAGAAATTCAAAACGTCTTAAAAGAAAACAAGGAAATGATAGAGGCTCAAAAGGATTTTGAATGTGTGGTCATCACTATCACATTTGTAAGAGTTGAATCTGAAAATATGGCAACTAATTGCAACAACTGTGGAATGACTTGTCATCTAAGGTGTCCATTAGCACCACAGAAGCTGTTATTTCTTTGTGACGCCATGAGAAACCGCCAGTGTAAAATTTCCCCAGTAAAATGTTCCTGGAAAGATCATGTCAAAGAAAAGGTGATATGAAATGAAATGAAATGAAATGATAGATGCTCAAAGGGATTTTGAATTTCTGGTCACCACTAATGAGCTTGTAAGGGTTGATTCTGAAAAGATGTCAACCAACTGCAACAACTGTGAAATGACTTGTCATCTAAGGTGTCCATTAGCACCACAGAAGCTGTTATTTCTTTGTGACGCCATGAGAAACCGCCAGTGTAAAATTTGCCCTGGAAAATGTTCCTGGAAAGATCATGTCAAAGAAAAGGTGGTATACCAGAGGGCCCCCAAAGTAGTGAAGAAAACATTCAATAATATCAAAGTTGAGTATGGACAGGGACTAGATGGAAAAATCACAGCGGAAGGTATGGAGGAAAAGATTCAGTCTGAGATAAAAGAAGCAGACGACAAAGGAATCAAACTGCTGGAGACTTCATACATATGTGTGGCAAGACTGGAGGGGATTGCTCTAAGGCCCAATCCATTGACAGCAGAGGAATACATTGATCTTCTGATTTATAGAGAAACAGAAAATGTCAACAGGGCAAAGAAACTTCAGGAAATGAAGGCAAAAGCTCTGCTGATATCTTCAATGACCAAGGAAAAACTTGAACAAGGAACAGGATGAGTTCTTGAGAAAATGAAAGGATGGAAATTCATGATTAGATATCATACAAACCAGTAAGAGTGTGTAAGTGTGGATAAAATCAGCTTGCCAGCACATTGACTGTTGTCAGGCAATCATGATAGAGAACTGATTCAAAAGTATCTGCTGTCAGCAAGAAGCGTTTGACAGAAGAGATCCTCAAACAAAAGCTGACACGTATGTCTACATTACTAGGTGAGTTCAATGGAAATGAAAATATGTATAATGCAGCAACTTAGCTGTATTCTTAGCTGTATTCTTAGCTGTATTCTCTACACCATCGATGCGCCAACATATCCACAAGCTGCACTATACCAAGGGACATTTTTATTACAACGTTTGATTATACTCATACTGAAAACATCCAATAGTAAGTATTGGACTGCAAGAATAGGCTAACAGGTGACAATGATTTGTGTATCAAACATTAGTTTGATAGTTAGATACTAAACCAAATGTATTTTGAAAGGACCAAGCTTTGTTTCCACTATATGTTATTCATGTGGATTGTGCAATTTATTCAATACTTTTCACTTTATACAGTTAATGACATCATTTAATTGGAACGTTGCAATGTTGTCTTTTTTGTTTCCACATGTATAGGAACTCATTAGTCCAGTTGTGTCATGACTGTTCTATTGAGTGGTTTCATTATCGACTAACATATTTAATGTAGATATGTTTTTTTTTGCACAGCAGTGGCTTCTTTTGTGGTATCCTCCCATGAACACCATTCTTGTTTAGTGTTTTCCGTATCGTAGACTCAACAGAGATGTTAGCATGTTCCAGAGATTTCTGCAAGTCTTTAGCTGACACTAGGATTCTTCTTAACCTCATTGAGCATTCTGTGCTGTGCTCTTGCAGTCATCTTTGCAGGAAGGCCACGCCTAGGGAGAGTAGCAACAGTGCTGAACTTTCTCCATTTATAGACAATCGGTCTTACTGTGAACTGATGAACATCAAGGCTTTTAGAGATACTTTTGTAACCCTTTCCAGCTTTATGCAAGTCAACCATTCTTAAACGTAGGTCTTCTGAGATCTCTTTTGTTCGAGGCATGGTTCACATCAGACAATGATTCTTGTGAATAGCAAACTCAAATTTTGTGAGTGTTTTTTTATAGGGCAACTCCGCTTCGTACGAAGAGGAGTAAGGATCGGACCAAGATGTGGCGTGGTAAGTGTTCGTCATTTTAATGGAAAAACTGAACACTACAAAACCACACCGTGACGCTAATGAACCTGTGCTAACAAGCAACATAACATAGACAATCACCCACAACCCACAATGACAAAACAGGCTACCTAAATATGGTTCCCATTCAGAGACAAGGACTAACACCTGCCTCTGATTGAGAACCATATCAGGCCAAACACAGAAACAGACAAACTAGACATACAACATAGAATGCCCACTCAGATCACACCCTGACCAAACAAAACATAGAACATACAAAGCAAACTATGCTCAGGGCGTGACAATCTCCAGTCTTATTGATCGGACTCCAGGTTAGCTGACTCCTGACTTCAATTAGCTTTAGGAGAAGTCATTAGCCTAGGGGTTCACATACATATTCCAACCTACACTGTGAATGCTTAAATGATGTATGCAATACAGACAAGACAATTAAAATAATGTGTGTGTTATTATTAAGCACACTATGTTTGTCAATTGTTGTGACTTGGATGAAGATCAGATTTATGCAGAAATCCAGGTAATTCCAAAGGGTTCACATACTTTTTTCTTGCAACTGTGCATACGTCTGGAATAATTAAATGAATACATGTGCATAGTGTGAATATCAAATGAAAACATGTATAATTCCCCTCATTGGATCATATGCTCGTTGTACAATTTGTATGATTATGTATAGTTCCCAGAAAAACAATACTTACTGTTGTAAGATTTCTGTGTATGTGATATATGTTTTTGTGAGATAAATCCATTAATACTTTCATTCTATGGATGTAATATTTTTTGTAAAGAATATGCTTTCCCATGCGTGTAATTTGATTTCCAATTCAATGATACTTCAATTTTTTGTTACAATATTTTCATTTTATTTAAATTTGACGATAGTCTGAATAAAATACAAATATGATGGTAATTCAAATAATATTTAAAATTACTACTATACATATTTAAGGCAGAATCAATGTCATCCTGTCTGGTACCAATGAAATCCTATTTTATGTTCATATTTATATACAGTACCAGTCAAAGGTTTGGACACACCTACTCATTCAAGGGGTTTTCTTTACTTTTACTATTTTTCACATTGTAGAATAATGAGGAAGACATCAAAACTATGAAATAACACATGAATTCATGTATAACCAAAAAAGTGTCAAACAAATCTAAATATATTTTATATTTGAGATTCTTCAAAGTAGCCACCCTTTGCCTTGATGACAGCTTTGCACACTCTTGGCATTCTCTCAACCATCTTCATGAGGAATGCTTTTCCAACAGTCTTGAAGGAGTTCCAACATATGCTGAGCACTTGTTGGCTGCTTTCCTTTCACTCTGCGATCCAACTCATCCCAACTCATCCCAAACCATTTAAGTTGTGTTGAGGCCGGGTGATTGTACAGTTCGGTTGAGGTCGGGTGATTGTGGACGCCATGTCATCTGATGCAGCACTCCATCACTCTCCTTCTTGGTCAAATAGCCCTTACACAGCCTGGAGATGTGTTGGGTCATTGTCTTGTTGAAAAACAAATTATAGTCCCACTAAGCGCAAACCAGATGGGATGATGTATTGTTGCAGAATGCTGTGGTAGCCATGCTGGTTAAGTGTGCCTTGAATTCTAAATAAATCACAGACAGTGTCACCAGAAAAGCAAACCCACACCATCACACCTCCTCCTCCATGCTTCACGGTGAGAACCACACATGAGGAGAGCATCTGTTCTCCTACTCTGCGTCTCACAAAGACACGGCAGTTGGAGCCAAACATCTCAAATTTGTACTCATCAGACCAAAGGAAGGATTTCCACCGGTCTAATGCCCATTGCTCATGTTTCTTGGCCCAAGGAAGTCTCTTCTTATTATTGGTGTCCTTCAGTAGTGGTTTCTTCACAGCAATTCGACCACGAAGGCCTGATTCACGCAGTCTCCTCTGAACAGTTGATGTTGATATGTGTGTTACTTGAACTCTGTGAAGCATTTATTTGGGCTGCAATTTGTAATGAACTTATCCTCTGCAGCAGAGGTAATTCTGGGTCCTCCTTTCCTGTGAGAGCCAGTTTCATGATGCCGCTTGATGGTTTTTGCGACTGCACTTGAAGAAACTTTCAAAGTTCTTAAAATGTTCCTCATTGACTGACCTTCATGTCTTAATTAAAGTAATGATGGACTGCCATTTCTCTTTGCTTATTTGAGCTGTTTTTGCCATGATATGGAAATGGTCTTTCACCGAATAAGGCTATCTTCTGTATACCACCACTACCTTGACACAACACAGCTGATTGGCTCAAAACAGCTGATTGGCTCAAACACATTAAGGAAAGAAATTCCACAAATTAACTTTTAACAAGGCACACCTGTTAATTGAAATGCATTCCAGGTGACTACCTCATGAAGCTGGTTGAGAGAATGTCAAGAGTGTGCAAAGCTGTCATCAATGCAAAGGGTGGCTACTTTGAAGAAGCTCAAATATTAAATATATTTTAATTATGTGTAGATTGCTGAGAAAAATATTATATGAAATCCATTTTAGAATAAGTCTGTAACATAACAAAATGTGGAAAAAGTCAAGGAGTCTGAATACTTTCCGAAGGCACTGTATATACCGAGTGTACAAAACATTAAGGAAACCTGCTCTTTCTGTGACTTAGACTGACCATGTGAATCCAGGTGCTAGGATACTTTATCAGCAGTTAAATGTACTTCAATCAGTGTTGATGTAGGGGAGGAGACAGGATAAGGAAGGATTTTTAAGTCATGAGACAATTGAGACATGGATTGCATATTAGTATATTAGTGAATGGGCAAGACAAAAGATTTAAGTACCTTTGAACGGGGTATAGTAGTTGGTGACAGGCACACCAGATTGATTGTGTCAAGTACTGGGTTTTTCACGCTAAACAGTTTCCTGTGTGTATCAAGAATGGTCCACCACCCAAAGGACATCCATCCAACGGCAGGCCAGTGGTCGAATATGGTAATTGATGAAAGAGGACAAAGGAGGCTGACACGAATTGTGCAGAGCAACAGACGGGCTACAGTTAGTCAACTGACTGTCCAGTACAACAATGGTGCCCAAAGACCCATAAAAGAATGCACAACACGTCATACCATGACACGAATGGAGTATGGCAGCCGACGACGTTACAGAGATCCACTTCTTTCAGCTCAAAACAAGAAACTGCAGTAGTAGTGGGCTGAGGAATGAAAACACTGGAGAAGTGGAAAAACTGCTGTTTCACTCTGATGGGAGGACTAGAATATGGATAAAACCACATGAAAACATGCATCCATCATGCCGCTTGTCAACATTACAGGCTGGTGGTGGTGTGATGGTGTGGGGTGGGTTTTCATGGCACACATTGGGCCCCTTGATAAAAGTAGAGCAGCGTTTGCATGCCACATGATATCTGAACATCATTCCCATTCAGGTGCATCCCTTCATGGCAGCAGTGTATCCATCTGCACATGCATTTTTTCAGCAGGATAATGCCCCATGTCACAAGGCTAGGATTGTCCAGGAATGGTTCCACGAACATGACACTGAATTCATCTTACTGCAGTGGCCTGCCCAGTCACCAGATCTCAATCAGGTTGAGTTTCTGTGGGATGAGTTGGAGCGAGCTATTCGGATTAGGGATCCATTACAGCCGACTTGACACAACTCCGTGAAGCATTGGAGTCAACATGAGCCAGCATCCGTGTGGAACGCTTTCGAACACCTTGTAGAGTCCATGCCCCGACGAATTGAGGTGATTGTGATGGAAAAGGGGGTGCAACTAAATTTTTGAAAAGTGATCCTAATGTTTTTTATACACTCAGTATAGATCCACACGGGCACCGTGGCCAGGCCACAGGATGTCGGAGGACACCAGGTTCGGCATGAGGCACAGGGTAAAGTTGGGGCGTCGAGACGAGCAGAGCAGAATGACAACCAGGACAACTATGTTACCAGGGAGGACCAGTGCACAGCACAGCCCCAGGCTCAAAATCAGATGGCCCTAATCCGGGGTGGTGGTGTCCAAGCTGGAGGTGTTAGAGGAGTTATGGTTCTCCACGGTCGGTGAAATAAAAAGATAAAAGATCTAAGGGCTATCTGGAAGACAGTAGACATCTAATTCTTTGTTTCTCGTTTTTTTGCAGGTGCTTGACACCCCAAAATAGATACAGTTAAAACAGTCTGTGCACTGCTTGAAATCCTCTCAAGTTTCTTCTCTTCTCTTACCATAGGAATGATATGGGTTAACTGCCTCTGGTCAACTTTCTTTCAATGAAGTGTGTGTGACAGAGAGAGAGAGAGAGATTTGTTTGGTATCTAACCATAAACAGTTAGATGCGTCCTATTTTGTCATTCAGGCTACGGCCAACCCGATTCTCACAAATAGATATTTTAAAATGTAGCACACGACACTGGGACCCCTCCAAGAGGTGCACGTTTTGGTTTTTGCACTAACACCAAACAGCTGAGTCAAATTATGAAAGCTTGATGATTAGTTGATTATTTGAATCAACTGTGTAGTGCTAGGGCAAAAACGAAAACGTGCAACCCTTGGGGTCCCGAGGACCGAATTTGGGAAACACTGACATAGGCAAAACTTCTACTGCAGATGTCTCTAGGGGCCAAGCCGCTCAGTTTATTTTTTTATTTTTTACCCCCATAGAAAAATCTAAAATGTTCAGTGATTTTAACTATGTGTAAAAAGTTGATTCAAACTTTTGAAGGATAAATGGAGGAGTAACGGATTCTTCATGCATTTAATCCGTCTGTGAATGTATGGACATGCTACGGTGCTGCCATCTAGTGGTAAGATAAGGGTGATACGGGTAGAAGAACATTTCAAACATGCCACTTGGCACTCACTGGTTGAATCAACGTTGTTTACATGTAATTTCAATGAAATTATGTTTAACCAACGTGGAATAGACGTTGATTTGACATTTGTGCCCAGTGGGATGATTGCATGTTTAATTTCCTCCCCGCCACAGATTCCAGCATAAATCTACCATGATGACTGCTATCTGATGTTATCTTCATTTGGAAGCTATTGACAATAACTGGTCATTTGTATAAATCACATTTATTTGTAGATTCACTTAGAGAGTTCTCATATGTAGCCTCCTGGAATTCTCGTTCATCACTTCATTGACCTTTCCTTCTTCTATCCCTCTATTTTTCTGTCCTTTATTTCATGTTTGAATTAGTTTCACTGTCAGTTAAAATCTTAACCTTTTACAGTCACTGTCACCTTCTCAAACAGCCAGTCTGTTCTTTCCAATCAGAATTCACAATGTGGGCGGGTGGGTCTGTCAATACTAGTCACGGTCAATCGAGACCAGTGGAGCCTCCTCAGAGGAGGAAGGGGAGGACCATACTCCTCAGTGAATTTCTTAAAAATAAAATTGTAAAGCATAAAAAAATAGTTACTTTTAAGATAAAGCTATACTTCACCAAATAATTTATTAAAACCCACTATTTTGTAAAGCAGGTCTACAGTAGCCCCAACAACACTCTGTAGGGTAGCACCATGGTGTAGCCGGAGGACAGCTATCTTCCATCCTCTTCTGGGTATATTGACTTCATTACATAACATAGGAGGCTCATGGTTCTCATCCCCCTCAATAGACTTACACAGCTACTATGGCAACTTCCAGAAGACGTCCTCCAACCTATCAGAACTCTTGCAGCATGAACTGACATGTTGTCCACGCAATCAAAGGATCAGAGAATGAATCTAGTAGTGAACGCAGAAGCTACAGCTAGCTAGCACTGCAGTGCATAAATTGTAGTGAGTAAGTGACTCAAAGAGAGAGAAAGACAGTAGTTGAACAGTTTTGAACAAAATAATTTCTTCCAAAATGAAAGAGAAGGAAGAGAGAAGTGTCACTTACTTAGCTAACAAATGCAGTGAATGTTAGCTAGTTTAGCCAACTGAAACACCCTGCTCAACCTGAGGGATGCTATGTTAACTAGCTGGCTATGACTTTCCAACACAACACTGGAACTCTACCTAAGTCAAGGTAAGCTTTTGGTTTGACTAATTTGTAACTGCTTACTGACTGTACACTGTAACATTACTGCATGATTGTAGTGGGTTTACTAATGCCTTAGTTCTATTAGCTATGCTGACTATGAGGTGACTTTAGCTAATATGGTGACAACTATGGAGGCAGTGTGTAGCGGTTTGGCTTGGAACGTTTTCTTTCGCCTGGTCACATACAGCATATGTGTTGTGCATTGAAGTCCACAAGAGAAGGGAAGAGATGAGAGGAGGAATACAACATGGCAAATATGAAAGTGAACTGTGTTTAGGCGTGAGATCAGGATGTATTCATTCCACCGATTCTGTTGAAAAACGTTTCTTAAAAACAGAAGCAAATGGAACAAAACAGGGATAAACCTACCTGAATTTGTTCAATAGAAACTCGTTGGACTAACGATTACACCCTCAATCAGCTAGATGCAGGCAATAATGTGCAAGGCGGTATTGAAGGTCACTGTCTGTCACCTCAAATTTGTCTCTCGACCTGTATGCACCTACGTTGTAAACTGTCATTCATAGGCTAGGTTGTAGCAACCTCATGATGGGTATAGGGACAATTTGAGTATCATATCGTAGCCTAAACCTATCGCTGTTACATTGACAGTCATCCATTTTGAGGTAATAACTCCATGCTCATGAAAAACAAATTGTCCTCCCTCATCTTAAACGGCACTGACCGCCACTGATCGAGACCCATCTATCCAGATGGTATGCAGTGTGCGGAATCATGTAGTAACCAAAAAAGTGTTAAACAAATCAAAATATATTTTATATTTGAGATTCTTCAAAGTAGCCACCCAATTAAACTCAAAATCAACAATTCTTAGTTTTAATTGTGATGAGAACAGAAAATAAGGCAATATTTTATGCAATGTTGAAAGCGAATGCAAGGCTAACAAAAAGATCCCACCATGTCGAACGAACAAATTGTCTATTGGCATTTATAAAATTGTACCGAAAATTCCTGTTTCCATCACTGCTGTCTTGATGACAGCTTTGCATACTCTTAGCATTCTCTCAACCAGGTTCATGAGGTAGTCACCTGGAATGCATTTCAATTAACAGTTGCGCCCTGTTAAAAGTTAATTTGTGGAATTTGTGGAATTTCTTTCCTTCCTAATGCATTTGAGCCAATCAAATGTGTTGTGACAAGGTAGGGGTGGAATACAGAAGATAGCCATTTTTGGTAAACGACCAAGTCCATATTACTGCAAGAACAACTCAAATAAGCAAAGAGAAATGACAGTCCATCATTACTTTAAGACATGAAGGTCAGTCAATCCGGAAACTTTCAAGAAAATGGAAAGTTTCTTCAAGTGCAGTCACAGAAACCATCAAGCGCTATGATGAAACTGGCTATCATAAGGACCGCCACAGGAAAGGAAGACCCAGAGTTACCTCTGCTGCAGAGGATAAGTTCATTAGGGTAACCAGCCTCAGATATTGCAGACCAAATAAATGCTTCACAGAGTTCAAGCAACAGATACATCTCAACATCAACTGTTCAGATGAGACTGCGTGAATCAGGCCTTCATGGTTGAATTGCTGCAAAGAAACCACTACTAAAGGACACCAATAATAAGAAGAGACTTGCTTGGGCCAAGAAACACGAGCAATGGACGAGCAGTTGGAAGTCTGTCCTTTGGTCTGATGAGTCCAAATTTGAGATGTTTGTTTCCAACCGCTGTACCATTGTGAGATGCAGAGTAGGTGAACGGATGATCTCCGCATGTATGTTCCCCACCGTGAAGCATGGAGGAGGTGGTGTGATAGTGTGGGGGTGCTTTGCTGGTGACACTGTTTGTGATTTATTTAGAATTCAAGGCACACTTAACCAGCATGGCTACAACAACATTCTGCAGCGATACGCCATCCCATCTGCTTTGCGCATCCCATCATTTGTTTTTCGACAGGACAATGGCCCAACACACCTCCAGGCTATGTAAGGTCTATTTGACCAAGGAGAGTGATGGAGTGCTGCATCAGATATATTTTGATTTGTTTAACACTTTTTTTGGTCACTACATTATTCCTTACATGTTATTTCATAGTTTTGATGTCTTCACTATTATTCTACAATGTAGAGAATAGTACAAATAAAGAAAAACTCTTGAATTTTTTTTTTTTTAATTTTACCTTTATTTAACCAGGCAAGTCAGTTAAGAACATATTCTTATTTTCAATGACGGCCTGGGAACAGGGGGAGAACGACAGATTTGTACCTTGTCAGCTCGGGGGTTTGAACTCGCAACCTTCCGGTTACTAGTCCAACGCTCTAACCACTAGGCTACGCTGCCGCCACGCTGAGTTGGTGTGTGCAAACTTTTGCCTGGTATTGCAGCTGTAACGTAGTTCCACTTCCCGAGGAAGTAGGTTAAGCATACACATCGTGATTCTTGAGTTGATAACGTATTCCCAACGACATGTTAGTGTGGAATGTTCCATTTCTCAACAGTAAAGGCAGGGTTATGTTATTGTAGACAGAAAGGTTATACTTACATTGACTTTTCCCGCAACTGAAGACCGGTTCCATTTGCTATATTACACAAATAACCTGGGGGAGCGTAGGCCATGATGACGGTTTGCTTGGGCAGAGAAGTGGGATTATTCAAATCAAATCTTCTGATGTAAAACACCTCGTCCTCTACCCAATCAAACTCCATGTCTGTAAGACTTCCTGCTTTGGTCCACAGCAATATTTCATAAGAACCGAGGGGTATAGCTAGTAATGGCATAGTCTCAGCACTGTCTGGTAACAATCCACAAACCCGACAATCTGATACATTCTGTAGTAGAGAGACATGACTAGCTAATTGTTAGAAAGTGTTTGACCCAGGGAAAACCCATAATGTTCATGTCCTCCGCTTTCCACCAGACACTGGGAGGCAAATTCGCCTTTCAGCAGGACAATAACCTAAAATATAAGGTCAAATATACATTGGAGTTTCTTATAAAGACGACGTTGAATGTTCCTGAGTGGCCTAGTTAAATATTCTACTTAAATCGGCTTGAAAATCTATGGCAAGACTTGAAAATGGCTGTCTAGCAATGATCAATAATCATTTTAACAGAGCTTGAAGATTTTTTTTAACTTATAATGTGCAAATATTGTACAATCCAGGTGTGCAAAGCTCTTAAAGACTTACCCAGAAAGACTCACAGCTATAATCACTGACAAAGGTGATTCTAACAAGTATTGACTCAGAGGGTTGAATACTTATGTATTTCTTTTAACACATGTTAGAATTAGAAATCCATTTGAATCCCAACTTGTAACACAACAAAATGTGGAAAAAGTCAAGGGGTGTGAATACTTTGAAAGCACTGCAAAAGCAGAAATTCCACTGTTCACCTTCATTTACCTTCTCCTGGGACTGACAACCACTGTTGAGGGACATAAACCACTATGTAGGCAGGTCAAACTATGCATAATTTAAGATATAGCTGTTACAATATGTGGTTTATGATTTTTGTATTCTCAAATGTGATATACAGTAGACCTACCTTTGGAAACTGCGGACTTTATTTATCTGTGTGTGTGCGCCAGCGCGGCGCGTGTATTTGCATAAAATACATAGCATATCTGTCCTGCTTCATTGCTCCACATACTTTTAAAACCCCAGTGTTGATCAGTGACTGTTCACTCCTTTCAGAGCCACTGACACGCAGCACAATGATGATGTCACTGATTCTACTGCTGGGAACACTGGGACTCCTTGTTCAGGGTGAGAGACACTTTGACCAACTTGGATTCATAATTTGGCTGATTTGGCTTCAGAATTAAACTTAATTTGTGAATATTGAAGAAAATAATAAAAACAAATAATCTGGTTTTAACTCATCTGGTTTAAATGAATCATCTGGTTTTATCATGTTTCATGATAGAATGTGGAATATTTGCAATGTCTATTTGTTGTGATAACCTTATTAATCATTCCTTCTTTACTTTCAGACTCATCAGCAGATATAATAATGACAGTCTCCTAAATCTCAGTCTGTTAGTCCAGGAGAGACTGTCTCTATCAGCTGTACAGCCAGTTCAAGTACTAGTGATTATCTCCACTGGTACCTGCAGAAACCTGGAGAAGCTCCTAAACTCCTGGTTTATGCTTCTACAACCCGTCAGTCTGGGATTCCAGGTCGTTTCAGTGGGAGTGGATCTGGTAGTTCATTAACTCATTACACTCTGACCATCAGTGAAGTCCAGGCTGAAGATGCATCAGATTACTACTGTCAGCAGGGTGCAAGCTATCCATTCACACAGTGTTAGAACACCATACAAAAACCTCCTGCAGCTAAAGAGGAACTGCTCTGACTCAACAGCTGCAGAGCTACAGAGTCCCCCGTATTCTAAGGTATTCTAAACACCAATTCTTCACAATATGACTCTACAATACAATAATGTAGCTTATTGGCTAGACTTGCCTATAGACTATGATACTGTCCATACAGTATCTCTCAATATATTCTGCAAAAATCTTTGTAAACACACTGGGACCAGTAATGATACAGAACTGTAGAAAATGCTTTCTTTTAAAGGACACGGAGAACAAAATTCAGAAAAGGTTTATATATATATATTTTTAAAAATATATTTATTTTCTTATTATAAGGAGCACCCGTTTCAGCACACAACAGAATGAATGTTGAACCTGTCCAAACACATCTTCCAAAATATTCATGCCCTACTTCTATACCCCCCAACTCTGAAAGTGAATACAGTCATATCGATTCCATTCAAGAAGTACCACTTTGATATCATTATTCTACATATATGTCACAAATAAATGTAGTTTACATACTGTATACTGTATACTGTATACACAGAGGGTTCTATATGGAACCAAAAAAGGGATAAACTTTGGGGACAGTTGAAGATTCATTTTGGAAAACTTTTTTTAAAGTGTAAAGTCTGCTTCCCCAGCCCATGTTCAGTTCTTTAGTCAGACACACAGCTGCCCCAGTCCTAGAGGTTTGAAGGCTGAGCGATCATGAGCCCTGGTTGGGTTGAAACTCAGATTTACATGGGCAGGGTGACCACAACACTCCCAGAATACAGCAGTACCATGGCCAGATGTTCACCTGTTCCCAGAGAGTTCCACTGAGTTTCGAGCACATGTCTTCAGTATTAGAAACATCCAGAGCGTTAGCAGAAACCTCAATGTCCTAACTCTCTAAATACATGGCTCTGGTAACATCACAATGACCAATGATTTTACAGCACATGGCTTCAGTAGTAGTAACATGATAAAGACCAGGGAGTTTAGAGCACATGGCTTCATTATTCGTACCATGATAAAGAACAGTGAGTTTAGAGTACATGGGTTCAGTATTAGTACCATGATAAAGAACAGTGAGTTTAGAGCACATGGGTTCAGTATTAGTACCATGATAAAGAACAGTGAGTTTAGAGTACATGGGTTCAGTATTAGTACCATGATAAAGAACAGTGAGTTTAGAGCACATGGGTTCAGTATTAGTACCATGATAAAGAACAGTGAGTTTAGAGTACATGGGTTCAGTATTAGTACCATGATAAAGAACAGTGAGTTTAGAGCACATGGGTTCAGTATTAGTACCATGATAAAGAACAGTGAGTTTAGAGCACATGGGTTCAGTATTAGTACCATGATAAAGAACAGTGAGTTTAGAGCACATGGGTTCAGTATTAGTACCATGATAAAGAACAGTGAGTTTAGAGCACATGGGTTCAGTATTAGTACCATGATAAAGACCAGTGAGTGGATAAAAACCGCGGACGCATTTATGCTTTCTGAAACGGCTCAAAAAAAATCACTGACAAAGACATTGGCATTGATGGTTACAATGTTTTTCAGTCAGATCGCAAATCTAAGGGTGGTGGTTGCTGTATGTATAAAAGACATGTTTTTATCAACCATTCTGGCTTCAGTTACCGAACCCAAGCAATTTGAATTTCTGGCTTTGAATATAAATCTCTGTGCATCCTTGAATCCTGTAATTATAGACCCCCATCTGCTATTGCTGGCACTCTGGATGGTGTTTTTTAATTATTATCACAGAATGTCAAATCTGAATTTGTGCTTATGGGTAACCTGAACCTAGACTTGTTGACAACCAACTCTGATCAACTCAATACACTCTTACTCAGATTGTAAACAATGTAACAAGGTTGAATGCAAAGTGTCCTCTAAAATCCTCTTTGATTGGTCTTATTTTAACGAATACTCCACGTCGTTTTAATGCTTCTGGTGTTTTTGCAAATCATATAAGTGATTACTTGCCTAGTTAAATAAAGGTCAAAAATCAAATAAACAATTTTTTTAATTACTACGCTGTGGCCTGTGTAAGGGATGGTAAAACTCCGGAACTACATGATCTCCACGCATCACCACGAAAACGGAAACAGTTTGATACTCAGGGTTTGTTACATTACGTTTTTAACATTGCCTGGAATAAAGTTGAATTTATCCCTGATGTTGAATGAGCTGTTCTTTACTCCCATAAAGCCTCCCAGGATGTATGCTGCAAGCATGCCCCTTTCAAGCAATACAGAATTAAGGGCAACTCTTGGTTCTCAGATGAACTAGCTGAAATCATAAGGATTGCTATGTAGGCTAAAGCAAGAAGGTCTGACTCAGTTGATTGTATGGCTTTTAAATGCCTTCAGATTCAGGGTGTGCCTATAACCTGAAAGCAGACCACTACCTCAAATCTACTGCTGATAATCAGAATAATCCTTCAATATTTTGGCATGTTGTGAAAGGTTTAGAGTGCCCCAAAAATGCATAGCTCTCTAAACAACTGCTGATTGGCTCACAGGTGGTAACTGAGAGAACCTCTATTCAGAACTCTTTTAATCAACATTTTCTTGATGCAGGCTGATTATTTGATAGGGTTAAAGCTCAACATGAGCCCCCTGTGAAATTACCTGACACTCCCAAGCACGGTCTCAGAGGTGCGTAGAAAGCAATTGATTGAGAAAAAAAAATCCCCTGGCCCTGATAATCTAGACCCCCTACAATTAGCTGCTACCCTCTTTTAACATGCATCTTGAACCTCACTCTAGAATGTAAGGAAATCTCCAGATTGTGAGAAATCATGTCCTACTTCTTTTGAAATGATGTGATCCCACTTTACTGAATAACTATCGGCCCATATCTAAATTGTCTATTCTGGCAAAGATATTGGAGTCCCTAGTCAATAAGCAGCTTAAGGCCTATCTCCAGGAAAACAATGTTTTGAGTGGTGTGCAATCAGGATTCAGGTCTGGCCACAGCACTGTCACAGCAAATTTGAAGGTTTTGAATGATGTTCACTGTGCCCTGGATAGGAAGCCGCATTGTGTATTTGTATTCATACACTTGTCAAAGGCGTTTGACACTGTGGACCATACTGTCTTGGTGCAGAGATTGAACCACTCTGGGATATTCGGGACGGTAGCGTCCCACGTCAACAACTGCCAGTGAAAGTGCAGGGCTCCAAATTCAAAACAACAGAAATCTCATAATTAAAATTCCTCAAACATACAAGTATTTTATACCATTTTAAAGATAAACTTCTCGTTAAAAAGCACATGACACCTAAAGGACTCTCAGACTATGAGAAACAAGATTCTCTGGTCTGATGAAACCAAGATTGAACTCTTTAGCCTGAATGCCAAGCGTCACGTCTGGAAGAAACCTGGCACCATCCCTACCATGAAGCATGATTGTGGCTGCGTCATGCTGTGGGGATCTTTTTCAGTGCCAGGGACTGGAAGACAAGTCAGGATTGAGGGAAAGATGAACGGAACAAAGTACAGAGAGATCCTTGATAAAAACCTGCTCCAGACCACTCAGTACCTCAGACTGGGGACAAAGGTTCACCTTCCAAGAGGACAACAACCCTAAGCACACAGCCAAGACAATGCAGGAGTGGCTTCGGGACAAGTGTCTGAATGTCCTTGTGTGGCCCAGACAGAGACCCGATCAAACATCTCTGGAGATACCTGAAAATAGCTGTGCAGCGACGCTCCCCATCCAACCTGACAGCGCTTGAGAGGATCTGCAGAGAAGAATGGGAGAAACTCCCCAAATACAGGTGTGCCAAGCTTGTGGCGTCTTACCCAAGAAGACTCGAGGCTGTAATCGCTGCCAAAGGTGCTTCAACGAAGTACTGAGTAAAGTATCTGAATACTTACATAAATGTGATGGTTTTTAAAGATTTTTTTATACATTTGCAATGTAACCCCTCACACTGTAGAGACACAGATCGAGCTCTTTGAAAAGATACATTTAGCCAAACCACTCTGAGTTCAACAATAACCGTTGAAATGAACGCACTGTATAAGCACCCTTTGATATATTACATCTTTAATATACATTTTATTTTTAAGTGTACTATTCTAAAGGTAAATAAAGGCAATACAAATTCTCCCAAAATAAATGGAGCCTACATTTGGACTTTCTATTTGATGTAGTTGTAACACCGTTAAGAAAATGAATTGTGACGTTGATATCAGAGGTCAAGATCTTGAATTGAATACTTAGAGCCACTTTGGTCCCTCCACCAAAAGTCCACCACAGTGATAGAGTCTGATTGACTCGCTGTACAAAAACCTCCAGACAGACACAGAGGGGAATGATAAGAGAGACATGAAACTGATGTCCCCTACTGGTACACTCTGGAAGTCCAGAAAATTGGACACGTTCACGTTCCCTATTTTATTTTTTAATTTGATATTTCACCTTTATTTAACCGGGTAGGCTAGTTGAGAACACGTTCTCATTTGCAACTGTGACCTGGCCAAGATAAAGCAGTGTGACACAGACAAAAACACAGAGTTACACATGGAGTAAACAATAAACAAGCCAATAACACAATAAACAAATCAATGACACAGTACAAAAAAGAAAGTATATATACAGTGTGTGCAAAAGACATGAGGAGGTAGGCAATAAATAGGCCATGGGACGAAGAGTTACAATTTAGCAGATTAACACTGGAGTGATAAATGAGCAGATTATGACGTGCAAGTAGAGATACTGGTGTGCTAAAGAGCAGAAAAGTAAATAAAATAAAAACAGTATGGGGGATGAGGTAGGTAGATTGGGTGGGCTATTTACAGATGGACTATGTACAGCTGCAGCGATCGGTTAGCTGCTCAGATAGTTGATGTTTAAAGTTGGTGAGGGAAATAAAAGTCTCCAACGTCAGCGATTTTTGCAGTTTGTTCCAGTCACTGGCAGCAGAGAACTGGAAGGAAAGGCGGCCAAATGAGGTGTTGGCTTTGGGGATGATCAGTGAGATATACCTGCTGGAACGTGTGCTACGGGTGGGTGTTGTTATCGTGACCAGTGAACTGAGATAAGGCGGAGCTTTACCTAGCATAGACTTATAGATGACCTGGAGCCAGTGGGTCTGGCGACGAATATATAGCGAGAGCCAGCTGACTAGAGCATACAGGTCACAATGGTGGGTGGTATAAGGTGATTTGGTAACAAAACAGATGGCACTATGATAGACTGCATCTAGTTTGCAGAGTAGAGTGTTGGAAGCTATTTTGAAGATGGGTGTGTTAGCAGTCCTGTGAGTTGAACACTTCATGACTGAGAGCTGTCCTTCCTGACAACAGAAACCCACGACAACAACGTCTTTGACCACCATCTTTCATGTGTTGTCTAATAATCATGACAAAAAACATATGTAAACAGACAAGATGTATCTCTTTATGCAGAAAACTTCATAAGGACGTGGATTACCTCCTTGAAGTGTCACATGTAAGCTCCTTTTCATGATTTGATTTGCTCAAGTGAGTTGGAACTGATATTCGTTGAATTGATATTGTTCCATTATAAAATACAACATGCTACAGATATCAACATAGCACTTTCGTAATGTTGAAAGTTCAACAGCAAACATGAACGTGGCCAGTCTGCCGGAGTTTCATACCAGCAGAGGGCATCAGTTATAAAGCAGCATTCGGTGAGCTGCTATTGTTGAGATCTGATTGGTTTGGCAAAATGTAGCTTTTCAAAGCGCAAGCGTAGTGTCTCTGTAGTGTTAGAGGGTTTTACGTCCTTTGAATGAGATTGTATCACTGTGGTTCACTTTTGGAGGCACTAGACTGGATGTTGGAAGTAAGTTCATCCACATCTTATTTCTAATTAGATCATTTGTTCTGACCATTTTGATATTTTCAACTTTTTGGAATATCGAATGTGGAGGTGTACTTTCTAATTTTCTTGTTGATTGATAGATTTTCTGCATTTGCAGATGAATCTATGATATCGCAAAACAAGGGAAAAAATGCATATGGCACCACATCAAACCTGCCAAGAGAGGGCCACCAACCAAAACTCATGGACCATGCAAGGAGAGCATTAATCAGAGAGGCAACAAAGAGACCAAAGATAACCCTGAAGGAGCTGCAAAGCCCCACAGCTGAGATCTGTGTATCTGTATCTGTCCAAAGGACCACTTTAAGCAGTACACTCCACAGAGCTGGGCTTTACAAAAGAGTGGCCAGAAAAAAAGCTATTGCTTAAAGAAGAAAACAAGCAAACATGTTTAGTGTTCCATTAAACGCATGGGGGAGACTCCCCAGGCATATGGAGAAGGTACTCTGGTCAGATGAGACTAAAATTGAGCTTCTTGGCCATCAAGGAAAATGCTATGTCTGGCGCAAACCCAACACCTCTCATCACCCCGAGAACAGCATCCCCACAGTGAAGCATGGTGGTGGCAGCATCATGCTGTGGGGATGTTTTTCATCGGCAGGGACTGGGAAACTGGTCAGAATTGAAGAAATGATGAATGGCGCTCAATACGGGGCAATTCTCGAGGGAAACCTGTTTCAGTCTTCCAGAGATTTGAGACTGAGACAGAGGTTCACCTTCCAGCAGGACAATGACCATAAGCATACTGCTAAAGCAACACTCGAGTGGTTTAAGGGGAAACATTTAAATGTCTTGGAATGGCCTAGTTAAAGCCCAGATCTCAATCCAATTGAGAATCTGTGGTATGACTTAAACCCATCCAACTTGAAGGATCTGGAGCAGTTTTGCCTTGAAGAATGGGCAAAAATCCCACTGGCTAGATGCGCCAAGCTTATAGAGACATACCCCAAGAGACTTGCAGCTGTAATTGCTGCAAGAGGTGGTTCTACAAAGTATTGACTTTGGGGGGGTGGGAGGTGGATAGTTGTGCACACTCAAGTTTTTTCTTTGTTTGTCTTATTTCTTGTTTGTTTCACAATAAAAATATTTGCATCTTCAAAGTGGCATGTTGTGTAAATCAAATTATACAACCCCCCCAACATCCTTTTAAATTCTAGGTTGTAAGGCAACAAAATAGGAAAAATGCCAGGGGAGTGAATATTTTTGCAAACCACTGTATGTTCAGTCATCTAAAGGTGAATTATGTCGATATGCTTCAGTAACTACTCAAAGAGAGGTAAAACTGAAAGATTCCAGGTGAAACAAAGATAAACTGTTTGAGGAACAGAAACTTACTGATGGAATAAACCCGTCATTTACAGTTAAGATGTAAAACTGCTGCATCATTATTGTCTTATCAGTCAATTCCCCTCGCTCTAACATCCCACCTGTATTTTAGGTGAGATAATGTCCCACCTTGACAGCCCTATCACCTTACAGTTCGGAGCTGCAGCAGGGGAAGGCCACTCTCATGATCAACAAGGGCCTCCCCTCAGAGTGGAGGCTGAGCTGGAAGCTGGATGATTGCATCAGCAGCAGAAGCACCTCATCAGTGTCTCCGCATGATACCATCAGAAATGATACCATCTTTTTGAGTAGAAAACATAGAAACCTGTTGGGTTAGTGCTGGAAAAGACGAATTTGATGTTGAAAAGGGTGGAATTTACCTTTAACAAGAAACTGAGGCAACAAAGTGCCAATTCTAAATGGAGGTAAGGAGAATTTTGAGGTATTCCCCTTCAATGTGAAGTCAAAGTGAACTCTACTAGGACCTTTCCCATCCCCCACCCACAGAGTTTTCCATTGTTGTCCAGGTTACAGCTCTTGCAGGGGTGATCAACCAGTTATGGGGCAAGACTTTCTTCTCTACATTCAAAAGTGATGGATCTGCATTTTGCACTAGGTGTGAGATCTGTATAGAGCCCCACAGTGGATGTGTTATAATACCCATTAAACCTAGCGGTCAAACAGGGAAATGGTTCTAATTGTTTTTCCACCATTCATTTTTCCCATAGGGAATTTTAGAAAAACTTAAAATAAGGGCTGTGTTTCGTGTAGTTTTACCCCGGCGTGACTTTTTGATAACCATGTAAACTCTCTCAGACAAGGTGACTTTTATCAATATATTCGGCTCTATTCACTCTTAGATTCAAAAATGGTAATTGTTTGGACACGATGCGCGAAAAATACGAATAAAGACGATAGCATTTGAAAACAGAGCTAGGAAATTAAACCAATGCATGGCTTGCTGCCAATCACATCTTGTCCATAGATTGCTTACAGGGTAAGGAAACCAATATGTAATTTTGTATTTTGGGTGAACTCTCTCTTTAAATGGATAGTTCACCCAAATGACAAAATAACATATTGGTTTCCTTGCCACATAAGCTATGGAGAAGGTATGACATCAATCCATGCTTTGGTTTAGTTTCCCTGTCACTTTCCAAATGTTAAAGTTTTAGGATTTTATGGCACAAATCCCAGTCAAGTCCTGTTATCGATATTATTATTTTTCATGCATCCATGTTAAAATAATCTATAATGACTTTGTTGAGCTTCACAATCAATTTTAAATACCTTTTGGACATGATGCGTGAAAAATGCTAATATCAGTACCAGGTCTTGAACGGGATTTTTGCCACAAATGCTAAAACATTAGCTTTTGAAAACAATGCCAGATAAATATCACCAAATGTTTTTATTTCATTTTTTATTTAACCTTTATAAAGAATTGACTGCTGTCATATCCTGTCCATAGACTGCTTAAAGGATAAGGAAACCAAAGTATAATTTTGTAATTAGACATTTCCATTTCAGAATGAATAATGTTAGAACTAAATGATAGAGTATTTTACTCTTGATAAAGTGAACTGAGAAAATATGACACTCACTTCTTCAGAGTTTTTACTTTGATACTAGCAGAACAGAGATCTGGGTCACAATCACCCAGATGATCCTTGAATAAATTTGTGTGTCTGTAATAGTGTGAACTCCCTAATACAAGATTTTTCTAATGTTATGAGCAGATAAGCCAGCTAGTATATAGTTCAACCGGCTGGTGCATGGGTTATAGCCTCTGGTCACTTTATAACACTGTAAAAAATATTAGTGATACCTGCTCTTTCCATGACATAGACTGACCGGGTGAATCCAGATGAAAGCTACGATCCCATATTCATGTCACTTGTTAAATCCACTTCAATCAGTGTAGATGAAGAGGAGGGGACAGATTAAATAAGGATTTTTAAGCCTTGAGACAATAGAGACATGTATTGTGTGTGTGCCATTCAGAGGGTGAATGGGCAAGACAAAAGATTTAAGTGTCTTCGATTGGGATATGGTAGAAGGTGCCAGGCACACCGGTTTGAGTGTGTCAAGAACTGAAACGCTGCAAGGTTTTCCGATCTCAACAGTTTCCTATGTGTATCAAGAATGGTCCAATACCCAAAGGACATCCAGCCAATTTGACACAACAGTGGGAAGCATTGGAGTCAACATGGGCCAGCATTCCTGTGGAACATGTTGTAGAGTCCTGTCCTGGCAAATTGAGGCTGTTCTGAGGGCAAAAGGGAGTGCTACTCAATACTATGAAGGTGTTCCTAATGTTTTGTGCATTCAGTGTATAAACACTGATTTATGAGTAAAAAGTAAGTACAGATGTAGGATCTTAATTTGAGCCAGTTTGCTACAGGTGGAAAAGAGTCCTGCAATGACAGGAAATGTGAATTATTATGTGGATTATAATTAATAGACATTTTTATAGGCAATACTTTTTTTGTTATAACAATCAGGTCTGAAATTTCAACATGGAAATGACAAAATTTAGAAGCATTTTTGCATTTCCTAGATATCTTAAGATGAATGCGTTAACTTTAAGTCGCTCCGGATAAGATTGTGTGCTAAATTACTAAAATTAAAACATTTAAATGTATTGTGACAATTCCTCAGGCTAGGAAAGTCATCAGAGGAGATAATTAAATAAACATGAGGACATATTACTCTTTTGAGTTATGATCACTTCCCCCATGGTCCCTTTTTTCAAAAATTTCCAAAGAGATTTGCCAATGAAAGCTTATCCCTAAAGAACACTGTTCTGCATCCATGCAATCTTTCTTGTTCTCACAAAACTACCTTCCAGGGAAATGCATCTGGTTGGGCGATAAGGGGCTTCTGTTGGGGAGGAGCAACAGATCAAGTTTGGTTGATTACATATTGTGCCCATATTCCAGGGATGTGTGCGTGTCAAGGTTGGTCTCAGTTAGAATTGAATTGAGAATGCCTCATACATTTTCATTACATTCAGGAATTTGAATTGGAGTAGCAAACAGGATACAGAATTGCAATTCGAATTGGAATGAAAAGAAATAGAATTTAATTCAGTGAAATTCAATGAAATTCAACTGCCTCTTCTATTCTATATTAACTTGAACAAAAATATGTAAAGTGTTGGTCCCATTTTCCATCAGCTGAAATAAAACATCCCAGAAATGTTCCATATGCACAAAAAGCTTATTTATCTTCAATGTTGTGCACAAATTTGCTTACATCCATGTTAGTAAGCATTTCTCCTTTGCCGAGATAATCCATCCACCTGACAGGTGTGGCATATCAAGAAGCTGATTAAACAGCATGATCATGTTGTTTAATGTTAATCACTTACATTTTTGTTCAATATGGGGAAAATACTACTTTTCCCAGAATGCATTAGCTTAACCCTCAAGTTGACCCTTAGTCCTTCAAAAAGAAGCCAAAGAAATTATGTAGTTATTGGGAATATAAAGTACAGCAATTGGCTATTCTAAGCACTAAGGTTAAAAGAGTATATGAACATTGTTTCCAGAGAAAAGTGATATATTCTTTGGTATCTGGATGTGTGAATTGTCAGACACAGTGAAACTCTCATGTTCTATGACTGAGTGGAATTTATTTGAATTGCACTGAATTCAATTCTACTTCCTGTCACTCAAACTCAAATTCTACATCCTGTGGGGTGTGACCAATTCAACCTAACCCCGCTGTGTGTGTGTGTTTTTCTGCCTGTGTGTGAGTGAGTGAGAGAGAAAGAGAGACAGAGAAAGAAAGAGACAGAGAGATGTGATGGGGGTTAGAGCTACTGCCCTCCCCAATGAGGACCAGCTTCCTCCATGCATCTTCAAAAAGCCCTGAACTTCCATGTGGGCATCCTTTGAAAATAAAAGTGAGACATGAAAAAACAAGACCAAATGTATCTAAACGAACATGCAAACTGACATGTTACATACCATTCAAAGAGTAACTACATTTCCTACATTGCTACTGATTATGTAGGATTGATATCCAGATCTGTTGGGAAAAAGTGAGAAAACAAAACTGAAAAATATATGGACACATGCACCTTAACTGATGTACATTTATGACATGCTACAAACCATTAGAGTTACTACACTATCTACATACTACTGATATTGTAGTAGATATAGTAATGGACTCTCCATATGAGTCTCAATGTAGTGTCAGATATACAGCTGCAAAACTACGCTCTACAACAGGGATGTAGGCACGGGTGGGCGCATGCCCACCCAATCAGATTGAGAGAACAAAAAATGGACATTATTTGGGATATACATTCACCAACCAGTTTATTAGGTAAAATACCCACTTCACTAAAATGGATTGCTCATGCAGACAGTGAAGCACATGGCCAATGCTTGTTATATTAAGCAGGCAGACAGGCACTGAGGCATTAGGCTACTGTTCGATTGAACGTTAGAATGGCCAAATGAGTGACCTAAGCAACTTTGTGCATGGTATGATCATCAGTTCCAGGTGCAACGGATCCAGTATCTCAGAAATGGCCGCACTGCCAGGATTTTGACGCACATTGTTTGAAACAGCATGAAATGACAAAGCTTCGTAAGTCATACAACATAAAGGATGGATGAAGATAGTACGCTCTCGTTGGCTGGCCCTCGCTTCATACTCGTCGCCAAACCCACTGGCTACAGGTCATTTACAAGACCCTGCTAGGTAAAGACCCCCCTTATCTCAGCTCGCTGGTCACCATAGCAGCACCCACCTGTAGCATGCGCTCCAGCAGGTACATCTCTCTGGTCACCCCCAAAACCAATTCCTCAATTGGCCGCCTCTCCTTCCAGTTCTCTGCTACCAATGACTGGAACAAACTACAAAAATCTCTGAAACTGGAAACCCTTATCTCCCTCACTAGCTTTAAGCACCAGCTGTCAGAGCAGCTCACAGATTACTGCACCTGTACATAGCCCATCTATAATTTAGCCCAAACAACTACCTCATCCCCTACTGTATTTATTTCTTTATTTTGCTCCTTTGCACCCCATTATTTTTATTTTTATTTTGCACATTCTTCCACTGCAAATCTACCATTTCAGTGTTTTACTTGCTATATTGTATTTACATCGCCACCATGGCCTTTTTTTGCCTTTACCTCCCTTATCTCAACTCATTTGCTCACATTGTATATAGACTTATTTTTCTATTGTATTATTGACTGTATGTTTGTTTTACTCCATGTGTAACTCTGTGTTGTTGTATGTGTCGAACTGCTTTGCTCTGCTATTTTCAGAAAAGAGCTGTCTTCAACAGAGAAGGCTACTTTATTGTTGCCTCTTATTTGCTGGAACACATTGCAGTCCAAGTGAATTTCCTCTTTGTCGCAATGAAGACTTTTGTAGCAGCACAATGCATGTTGATCGGGAGCTTGGGCATTCTGGAAACGTTCTTTCTCCAAGAAGAGGTTGAGACATGGCTCGAAGAGAGTAGGGCGTCCTTTCTCCAAAGTGTTTGTGTAAAAAGTACTCACTGAGAGAGGCTTGTGAATGCTCCCCAGGCAGACATTGCCTATTATGACCCATCTGAGGTCAAGCTTCTGGGCATATGGTGAGTCATTGGGCCCATTAACTTGCTTGAGCACCTTATGGAAATTATCGGAGCATGATGGGAGCCTTGGGTTCGAGTTCTGGGATGAGGTGAGCAAGGGGCTTCAGGTGAGCATGGTAGAGTGCTGCCTCTGGAGTTGGGATCTCAGATCGGTTGTTCAGGATCTCATTACACTTGATGAGAGTTGGCAGCGAAAGACTGACTTGCCCATCCATAGATTCTACTTGGTAGCCATTGGCTCGTCTTCCTACTGTCTCCATCACCCTGACGCAGGTCTTAAGGGAGTAGGGAGAGCTGGGGCCTTGTACCCTGAAGATATTGAAGAACTCAGAACAAACCAACGATCTGTTGCTTTGCTCGTCGAAGATGGTATAGAATTTCACTGCTCTATCTCGGTAGCCTTTTGGGTAGATTTAGACGAGGCAGATCTTAGAGCAAGACCTGTCGGTGATGTTCCCACCGCAGACTTGCGTGCACTGAGACGTTACGTCGAAAGGAGGTGTGAGCTCTTCCTCCCCACCGTGCTCTGTAGGATGGTCTGCTTTTTTTGACCCAGGGGGGTGGTCCTGGATGAAGGGAGGTGTTATGACTCTCGCTTTCACATTCTGAGCAGCTAAAGCTTGACTTGCAGTTCTTGGCAATGTGAAAGGAGGATGAACAACATTTAAAGCATATGCCATTCTCTTTCAGCCTTGCGTTGGTCCAGTGGTTACTCGCGGAAGGCGCGGCACTTCCGTAAGGAGTGAGACTACTTGTGGATAGGGCACTGCCATTCAGAGTTCTCAGCTTTCTTGATAGGCTTGTCTGAGTCAGAGGGGGTAGTGGGGGATACCTCTGTTTTGTGAACTGAGACTTCTGTCTGTCTGCTTTGCTTCCAGGGAACTTTGTCTGCTTTAGCAGAAACATCGTCAACAAGGTTGAAACTGGGGTCGTTCATGATTCTGGCTTGCTGGATGACGAAGTCAACAAAGAAGGCAAAAGGAGGGAACGGAACATGATATTGTTGCTTGTAGTTGGAACCAATGGAGATCCATTTATCTTGTAACCTGAAGGGCAGTTTCTGGACTATAGGATTAACAACTCGAGCTGTATCAAGAAAAGCTAGACCACGGTGGTCTCCTTCGGACTTGGCAGACTGAAGCTCCATAAGCAGGTCGCCTGATTCCCTCAGCTTTGGGTAGTCCTTGTTGGAGATCTTGGGGAAACTGTTGATTTGTTTGGTGAGCGCACTTTCTATCACCTCTGGCGAACTGTAGCATTCCTCAAGTCTATCCCAAACCATCCTCAGACCTTATTCTAAATGGTTTACATAAACGGCTCGGATTTGTTTTATATGTTCAGCAGACTCTCTTCCAAGTGAAGATCCATTTCTTCACTGTAGGTTAAGTCTAAGCCTCTGATGGCGTTGTGAAAGGAGCGCCACCAAGCCACCAAGCCCTGTAGCTTGGTATTTTGGTATTTTATTAGGATCCCCATTGCTGTTGCAAAAGCAGCAGCTACTCTTCCAAGGGTCTGCACAAAACATGAAACATAATACAGAATGACACAATAAAGAACATCATTAGACAAGAACAGCTCAAGGACAGAACTACATACATTTTTAAAAAGGCACACGTAGCCTACATATCAATGTATACACACAAACTATCTAGGTCAAATAGGGGAGAGGCGTTCTGCCGCAAGGTGTTGCTTTATTTGTTTTTTGAAACCAAGTTTGAGGTTTATTTGAGCAATACGAGATGTGAGAAAGTTCCATGCAATAAGGGCTCTATATAATACTGTACGTGTTCTTGAATTTTTTCTGGATTTGGGGACTTTGAAAAGACCCCTGGTGGCATGTCTGATGGGATAAGTGTGTGTGTCAGAGCTGTGTGTAAGTTGACTATGGAAACAATTTGGGATTTTCAACACATTAATGTTTCGTATAAAAAGAAGAAGTGTAACGGTCGTCTGATTAGGAAGGATCGGACCAATGCGCAGCGTGGTAAGTGTTCATGATTTTTATTCAAACTGAACACTAGAACAAAATAACAAAGTGAGAAATGAAAGTGAAACAGTCCTGTCAGGTGCAGAACACTAAACAGAAAACAACTACCCACAAAACACAAGTGGGAAAAAGCTACCTAAGTATGGTTCCCAATCAGAGACAACGATAGACAGCTGTCCCTGATTGAGAACCATACCTGGCCAAAACAAAGAAATACCAAAACATAGAAAAATGAACATAGAATGCCCACCCAAATCACACCCTGACCAAACCAAAATAGAGACATAAAAATCTCTCTAAGGTCAGGGTGTGACAGTACCCCCCCCAAAGGTGCGGACTCCGGCCGCAAAACCTGAACCTATAGGGGAGGGTCTGGGTGGGCATTTCTCTGCGGTGGCGGCTCTGGTGCGGGACATAGACCCCGCTCCACCTCTGGCTTGGCCGGCTTTGGTGGCGCCACTAGTGCGGGGACCGTCACCGCCGACCCCGGACTGGGGACCCTCGTAGAGGGCCCTGGACTGGGCACTCTCGTAGCGGGCCCCGGACTGGGCACCCTCATTGTAGCATCCCCGGACTGGGCACCCTCGTTGTGGGCCCTGGACTGGGCACCCTCATTGCGGGCCCCGGACTGGAGGGCGTCGCTGGAGGCTCCGGACTTGAGGGCGACTCTGGAGGGAGGAGACACAGAGACAGCCTGGTGCGTGGGGCTGCCACAGGGCATATATATCCCTGTCTTGTCTCATCATCAGAGGACGACTCTACTCCTGTGATTGGCTTGGGAGTGTAGTAGGATTTAGCTTGCTCCATGAGATACTCCTTAGTTCGCTGTGTGGGGTCGAGTTGGGTGGAGTCGAGCTTGAGTCTGCAGCTACTTTTCTGACTGCCAAAATCAGCAGCGGCCTCTAGAGCCTCAGGTTCAGCCACTGCTGCAGCCGCTTCCTTTTCCTCTTTCAGCACATCCATAGATGCTTCTAATTGTGTTTTTTTTCTATGTTCATTCTCCTTTCTTTCTCCACAAAGGAGAGGCGAGCTTTTGCAGCTTCTGCTTTTGCCCTTGCTATAGCGTCTGCAGCTCCTGTAGGTGAGCTGTTTGAATGGTAGGATGAGGCTGAGGCACGAGACCTGGTCTTGAAGGTGCATGCCTGCTTCTCGGCCATAGTGTGTTGGAAGTTGTCTGTACACTGTCGTAATTATCGTAGGCCTATCTTGGCGCTGTGACGGGTTAGCGGTGTCTGTTGCTTGATCCAACTTGTGGTCCTGCCCACTAGAGACCTGTCATTTCCTGATAGGCCGATGGTTTATAATGTGTAGGTGTATTGTCCATATGCGTTACTGTGCATATTTTGACAGCAAGATAAACGCCTTCACAGCAATAATCCTCAAAGCACGATCTCCATGTTCACAAGATTTATTGAGTTGAAACAGCGTGAAATGACAAAGCTTCCTAAGGCATACAACGTAAAGGATGGATGAAGATTGAAAGCGGACAACTAAAACAGAGCACTCTGAGCTCTACATGAGACAACAATGACCAACTTCCTCCTAACAGGTCACATGACGGGTCATTTTCTAGCTAAAGGAAAATCTTCAGATCAACACTAGGGGGAGCCAAAATCAGTGTAAGTAATATAGGTAAGTATTAGAACGAAGACAGAACAGTAGGTCTATCTATGTGAGTTGCATTTTAAATGTTACGTAGGCCTACAAGTCTATTTGGTCTGTAATGCAAAATCACATGTTAGATGGTTTGTTGTGTGTGATCGATTACAGTAGGGTAGGCTTTTATGATAATTTAATAATAATCTGAGTTGCCAAATTTTTGCCCACGTCTACATTTTTGCTGGCCCTACCATCAACAGATTTCAGGGTATGTTACTGCCTACCTCCACAAAAACATGGTTACTTGGAAGCATTTAAAGACATTTTGGGAATATTTGATAGTACGATAAAGTAATCAAAACCACTATTGATTATGGCCAATGTGTGATTCTTGTTATGTTGGACCCTCTCCATGGGACCATGGGTAACGCTCCCAGCTATTTGCCCAGTGATTGGGGGGTGGCTGGTGGGGGAGAGATTATGTTTCTGTGGGGTAATTGGAGATTAGGGGATCGTGTGGCATGTCTTTTCAGACACACACACACAAAACTAGAGCATTTGCTTAATGGTAGGGCGAGACAGCAGAGTAGGCTTTGTCCTGTTCAAGCGACAGCTGTTGCCCACATTGGTGAGATGATATACTCAAATCTGTACACTCCCAACTGACATGGCAACCTCAGAAGGTTTCATGGACATTCTAGTTGTTGTGGTGTGTTACTTTCATTATTGGATTGTAACTTTGTATTAAACATAATAGTTTCATACTCATATAGACAATTTTATTGTTTCGTAAATCCAAGTTGGAACCAAATATGTCCATTTGAACGAATACAAGTAATATTGGACCAGATGGGTGAATCTTATTGTCTTCTCCTTGTCCATTTACACTGTTCAAATGGCCTTCTTTTGTGCTGGATCTTACATGCTAAGTGTTTGCCCCCTTTTACAAATTAATCTTAATAAAATAATATAATTCTACCTTGTGCTTTGTATTTATTTTCTAAACATTGAAATCAATGTTGCATCCGTGTAACATTTTAGTCATTTAGCAGACGCTCTTATCCAGAGCAATTTACAATAATGAGTGATATACAGATTAATCTCTTGAGCGGTATGATTGGGAAAGTTATGTCGGTCTATTAAATAAGTACATTATATTGACACACTAGTTTGAAAAACATTTGGCTTGTTTTGCCAACAATGGAAACCCACGAGTATTCATTCTCCTGTGCAATTCCATTCAGCCCACATAGGATTGCTGAGAGCTGTTATTAGGCTACGTGAGTCAGGGTAGCTAGCCTACTTTATTACACATCCAAAACAGAGATAACGTAACTATCAGCCACTGTGGAGGTGGCGTCACGCAGACATCTTCACTTTGAAGTATGCCATCGATGCACAGTCATCTACTCTGCCCTTAGGTTTTTAATAACATCAACAACGTACAGGTAAGAAGAGAACGATTATAGGCTGACATTACCTACATTTACAAGCGTTTTTATAAACGGTGATGGGTTCGCGGGTTATTTTACATAATTATTTGTTTATTTATTGGCGGTGGATGTCCGTGTAGAGGCAGTGTGGAGGGATTATTTCAACAGCGCATTCCATTGAAGAAATTAGATCAAATCTTGCCTAATTTTGTCATAAAATGTTTTTATACCTTGGTTACAGAAACTACGGTCTGGTGGAAGCTTAGGGCGGAGCTTAGCTCCTACTTTTTTGTTTTGATGCGTTTTTGTCTTGAAGCCTATTGCTTGTAACTGTTAAGTCTGTCGAGTACTAAGCCGATTCTATTTCATGGGTAGCGAGTCGAAACGGGACATGGAGACCATGATTAAACGACCCGAATAAAATTTTGCACTTCGGGCATATTGAGCGCAGTAAGAAATCACGCCAGGAATTCATCTGGGAGCAGGAGGCTATAAACATATAATTGGAGGATTATCCCCGCTAAAATAATTGGACAACTTTTTAACGGATGTAGGCTACTGTCATCGCGTTTTTTAAATTTTTATTCTAGTGTGTTAGGCTACTGGAGGACAGAACAAATTCGTTTAGCCATTGATTATAGTCAGGTAAGGGACTTTTTTAACTTTAAAGATGGAAACAGACTCAAGTGATATTAGGTTATGCAACGAAAGTCCATATGCAAATATTTGCCATTGTTTTAATTATTGTTTTTCATGGTGTCCCCAAAAAGGTTGAGCACAAGTGCATTGTTCTGAAGAGGAGGGGATAAACCGTCCTTCAATGGTTAATTAATTCACAGTGCGAACTTTATGTTCAACAGGCAGCTCGGAAGGTTCTATAATATCTAGATCTATAATGTCTATTGAAGACAACTTGACTTGATTAGAGACAGCGTGTCATGTTTGACTTGACTCCACAGATAACGAAAACAGGCTAGGCCTACTCTGCTGTCACACAATTGCTTATCCTTTTCACCATATATTTCTGCCTCTTTACATTCGTAAGGCAGACTATTGGTGCTATCATTGTCAGTGCACATACACAAACTTGTGTTTGTGAGGGGCCCTAACAAGAAACAAGGCGCCTATTGTACAAGATCAGCAACAGATTACTAGAATTCCTTTTCTCTCCACTTGCTCAATGGCTTCTCAGTCTCCTCCATCTGGACTGCCTAAAAACCCACACAGGCAACTTTAATATTTGAACGTCTTTGTCCTTCTTCAACTGTTGCCTCTGTTTAACCTTCTCACCACAGTACATTGGAGACCTATAACGAAAATATGGACAGTTTGTCTAAAGACAGTTAGACCGTCGCCATGTTGAGTTGTATTTCTGTATTGCAGGTAGGTATCCACACAGCATGCTGTAGAATGGTTAGCCATGTCCAGAGACACTAACACAACACTTTCAAATCTAAGTCTTGTGACTAGGGAGAATTTACAAAAACCTTTGGTCACCCAAGTAACAATGGCTTGGGTGACTTGCCTCCTGGATAGTCCTGCACTTTGAAAGAAAGCATAACAAGTGTAGGCCTGACGCAGTGGGCATAAAGCTTGGCAAAATAGGATGTGACATATAGTAATCTTTAGTGATTAGAGGCCTGTAAAAGTAATGATGTGTGTGTATATAGATGGAGAAAGATGCCTGTAGATGGATCTGGATGGTTGAAAGACTGTCTGTCTTGTCTGTCTATCTCCAGGCCATCAGACTGTTAAACAGTCACCACAAGCCGGCCTCCGCCCAGTACCCTGCCCTGAACCTTAGAGACTCCTGCACTATGTACATAGTCATTGAACACTGGTCACTTTAGTAATGTTTACATACTGTTTTACCCCCTTCATCTGTATATCCTGTATTCTAGTCAAAGCTAATCCTATATAACTACTGCTGTACACACCTTTTCTATTCATATATTGTCCATAATGTCTATATACACCATCATGTATGTATGTTTGTGTGTATTTACATTTTTGGGATTTGTGTGAATTGTTAGGTATTGCTGCACTGTTGGAGCTAGAAACAAGTATTTCGCCGCACCTGCAATATCGGCAAAATATGTGTACGCGACCAATAACATTTAATTTGATTTGACAGACAGATATTTTTTTGTACAGACAGATGCAGACAGACAGATATTGTAGGTAGACAGGCAGACGGATACAAAGGAGCTAGAGATAGATGGATGGGTAGATAATTATTTAAATAACCCCCCCCCATACACACACACCATCCCCCCGCGTGTGGCCAACATGTGGGGAGGTAATCCGGTGCTATTAGGGTAATCTTCTCAGCATGGCGATCAATCGGGAGTATGCTCAGCAACTATCAGGCAGGCAGAGTATTGCCGTCCCCCCAAAAAATTAGGGGCAAGGAAAAATGATTTAATCATACAGATTAAGTGGGAGAGATGTGGCGGTTGGGGGGGGTGACATGGCAGAGGGAGGTTGAGATTGTTCAGCGATAGGGTTTATCTCGAAAGAGTTGTTTTGAAATCATGTGGATAGGTAGGATCTTGAAATCATTGCAGTTGTGTATTATTACCATGATGGGGGTATTCATGCCGCTTAGTGCTGCGGGTCAATGTATGGTACAGGACAACCTGCTTAAAAAAAAGATGACCTCATATAATCAATAGCCTAATAGTAATGGTTAAGCCCCATCAAAGTCATTGTTATTATGCTGAATAGAAGTAGGATCCAATCTACAGCATTGTAGAAATTTACTGCACTTTACTGTAAGGTCAGTTTTCTGAATAACCTACCTCCTGTATCAGGCACAGCGTACAGTAGTGGCATCATTAGCAGTATGCAAGTTCTCTGCTGTGCCACTGTGGACCACAAACTGAAAAACACCATTCATAGTCAAGAATGACAGTTTAGCATAACATCGTTGACATGTTTCAAACACAAACCGTGAGTGTGCTTTTGCTTAAAGTTCTTTGTGCAATAATGTGTGTCAAGGCTGTAGAGAAAATAAGAGGGGTTTTGGTGTGTGTAAGAAGAAGTGTGTTATTTTTACATGCTAAGGACAGTGGGCAGTCAACATGTACTGTAGGTAAGAGAGAGAGAGAGCCGTGTGTGTGTGTGTGTGTGTGTGTGTGTGGAGAGAGCTCACTTGCGGCAGCTGTGTTTAGAACACACATGCTGGTGTCTGGTGAAGACCTTGGCTCTGGTCAGTTGGCAATGCCACAACTGAGAGCAATGTGGGCAGGGGACTTTGTTCTGGCATGGTGTGTGTTTTTTTTGTTTGTTTGTGTGTGCTTGTGCATCCGTTAGAGTGTATGTGCATCAGAGAGATTATGCTGAAGGTGCATCTTCTCTTTGGATGTTGGTACTAAATAGAGTGACACAGGAGGATCGACTATCTAACCATAGAGGCTGTTCATGTGACTGTCTTGGCAGCATTCAGGATGCTTACTGTTCCTGTTTTTGGCTTTCTAATTTTGCGATAAATTGAGCATTACCATGCTTCAAATGAAGTCCTGGTACAGTGCTTTCAATCAGGTTAAACAAATAACCATATGGGTTTGAACAAAATGTATATACAGTACACAGTGACACTTAAGGGCCAATATTAGGCATTTTAATTTTAAAAATCACTAACGTCTCCCACTCTATACAGATGGGGAACATGTTGCCTGATTAGTGAATGCATATAGGTGCCAACATTTGTTCTTCTACTTGCTATTCTGCAAATTAGGCCTAGTCAGTTAAGATAACTATATTGGGAGGTGTCATGTAGTTTTAAGCAACTTATTATTCATATGGTTTCATGCAAGTGGTTGCATTGTTACTTTTTAAATCTGCAAATTGCCTTGTGCTACTGCTAATACCAGGGGTGGGAAAACTAGTTTTTGTGGTAGATTATTATTTTGGGTTAAAAAAAAAACACTCCAGGCCACACTCAAATGTCTACAACTAGATAGAAAGCATGTAGAAATTATAATGGAACAATATAGTTCCAAAATAACTGCCCCTTTTCTGACCCTCATTGATTTTGACAAAAAAAATCAGTCCAAAAAATCTGTGCAGCCCTCTGTTGAATTTAAAAATCCCAATGTGCCCCTCGAGCCAAAAGTTTGCCCACCCCTGACCTCTACGGTACATTGGATAGTGCCCCAAAAGTCTCTACAATATGTATTGTTGTAGCGTTACAGATTGTGCTATCGAAATGAATAGTCATTTCTGATTGATCCTCCGCTAACGCTGGAACATTGCCTTTAAATTTCAAACACACTGTAATGCTGCGCTTCCGCAATACAGATTGAAAGAAGCCCGTTGTCACGAATGCCGTTATTGTAGCTACACTTCTTCATACGATGAAGTTAATATTCATATCTCTGACTTAATATAGCATTTCATGTATTATTGGTCCATTGCAAATGTGATTACAAACCATTCAGTTGAGTTGGTTATGTTGTTTGGGTTGAAAACTGACATTGCGTTTACACAGACAAACTCCATCACCCCATTGATTCACGGTCTGCTATAACACTAGACTTGAATAAAAACCAATGTCCTCTGGAGTTGCTGAGCAACCTTTCTTTTTTGTCCCATTTGAAATCAAGCTTATGTCACCTTTTCATATCTGAGTTCGTGCCTATTCTGTGTCAGAGCTTCATTCTTTTCTGTGTCTGATCATGCTTCCTTATGGTTGACGTTCAAATAGATGCATTGCAGACTTTCCAGCCATTCAATCATGACATGAATTGATCGATAAAATACCAAGGGAAGTCGATAAAGCAGTAAGACCGTGAGTTTACTCATTAAGGCAGCTCCGATCTATAGTGTTTCCCGTTTGAGTGGTAATGTTCTCTTGGTCTGTCTGATTGTGGGTAGATACAAACTAACCAAGATTGATCAGCTGGGAAAACTCATACTCCCATGGTTCTCCTCTCTCCTCCCACTATTGCTGTAGTATTGACCCCTTGGATTAATTGTCTTACGACAGGTGGCGTTACTTCTACGCGACGCTCGTCCCTCAACCGACCTGTCTTGTAGGACATGGAACTCATACTAACATTTTTGTATTCCCGAGCATCTGCCATTCAAAAGTGATTTTTTTTTCCTAATTTGAGATATCTCAAATATCACTGCACTCGCGCATGACTCTCCATGAAATAACCAGAATAACTAGCTATATAATTGCAAACGTTGTGACAGTGATTTAATAGTTTGCAATTAAATAAAAACAAAGCGGAGCTATCTCCTGCAAAAGTTATGTACAAGGACGTCAGTCGCCAGTGCAGTGACTTGATCAGCGGCTTAGCTAACTATTGTAGCTAGCTTAGAGACATATTTAGTCTACATAAAAACCTTGCTTAAACCTTTTTAAATTACCATGAAGTTGTAGACAAGCAGGCCCAAAATGAAGAGGGACAGTTATCAGAAATCAGTCCGTTTCTCAGCAATCGCTAACGTTAAGTTGAGTCAGCTGAGCACAGCAGCTTCATGAAAACTCGCTGTAAGCATTTTAGTACCACTACAGTATATTGCTAGCTAGCTTTTTTTGAAAGATTCAATATTGTGTATGGAGCACTAAATTGGTAGATATTTGGTTAGCAACATTGCTTCAGTTACTGGCTCAGCTAGCAAGCTAATGTTGGACACATTTATGATGGCTTTCATGCCCATAGTCAAAATTCTGAACTACTTCCCATTGAAGTACAATAATCCTTAGCTACATGTAAAACTGGGTGACTTTCTCCCCAAAAAACATCAACATTATTTACATATTCATTGTTTTAGCTTAGATCAACTGTTTTGAGGGAGAAATGGGGATCAGCAGACAATGTTACCTACTGTAGGTAACATTTTCAGATCTTATATAGCACATTGTAGCCAAACTACTTTTGATCTATCCCATTACTCTTTGTGAGATACGAGACATATCGCTGCAGGCGGAATCGTTGAGTTATCTGACGTAAGACAATGCCCTTAGATTCTTATTTTCAGAATCACCATCCATTACAGCCAAAATAAAACATTTCAATGAGAAGACTTGAAGCCAAATTCTCTGAGGTAGGGGAGGGAAACATATTGATTATGGGGCTGCCTTGTCTGTATTTCAATATACAGATGTAAAATCGTAATTTGATCATCCTGTTGCAGAAAAACTTTCCTGCATGTCAGGACATGTAAAACATGTAGTGTATTTGAGGTTTACAAAGGATTTTGAAGTTTGTAACTTCCACTTTGAAATTTCAGACTTGATTTTCAACCCTTACAAAAATGTCCATGAATTCTAATCAACATAATTCAAATGTTTTATTGCTGCAGGATTATTTTCCTGCTGTAGCAAACTGGCTCAAATTAAGATCTCACATCTGTAGGGAAAACACTGGTAATTTGTCCAGATGGGAGATGAGGAGGCGAGGCAGTCCCAGATCCCTTCTGTTCAGCCCTCTGAGACAGGGAGAAGAAGACAAGATTGGATGGGTGTCCAGTTACCTATACTATAGTCTTCCAATGAGGCGGTGTTGGAAAAGATGCTGCACCACCTCAGGGAACCTGATCCCGATGCAGCCAGCTGTAATTAAATGCACACATGAAATGAGGACCGATTTGGACACCACTTCATTAGAATGGTCCCCCACAAATGATGTGTAAATGCTCAAACTGTACATTTTAAGCTCCAATATGAAACGTTTTTTGGAGACCCAACCAAATTCACAGACATATCTGTAACGTACATTTCTTTCTCTTTGAAAGCAAGTCTAAGAAGATGTAGATCTATTCTATGTGCGCTATTTTTAGGTTTCCTGGTCTTAAGTTTTACATCATTTACTTTCGGTTTTATACACTAGCTGAAAATACAATGTTTTTGGTTATTGAACATGTATTTCACAGCAGTTTTGATGGTACAATGATTCTCGACATTGCTTGTTTTGTCACATTAACTATTATAATTTTGGCAACCAGGAAATGGAGGGTGTTCTGCATATTGCACCTTTAAAAATGCAAGGAGGACCAAGGCACTCTCTAATTAAATTGCGTTTATTTGTATGGCATGTTGAAGGGAACAAGGATTAGACTGACATGTTTCGGCAGCATGGCCTTCATCAGGGAGTACACAGATGTACTTTGCACTCAATGGCCAAAGAGCACCTTCTATTTACAAAAATACCTACTATTGTGTACCCTAGCAGTGATCCCATTCCTTATTTTTTCTACAAACTATTGGTTTTATTTAGTGACTGCAAGACTGCAAATGATTTAATAATACTGTTTTTAACAAGTAATTCAGCCTAACTATTGACCATATATATATATATATATATATATTATTATTTTTTAATGGGGATTTTGTCTGTAAAAATGTTTCAGATATGGCATTTTATCATATTTGAAAAACTCCTGTCCTACATATCGACAATAGAATTGAATGATTTGGTTTATTTCAAGTAGAATTCACATTTGTTGACAACTCAATCCAATGCTAAACTAAATGGGTTGTTAATCTGTTGTCTTTGTGGGTAGTTACTTCCTGCTACATAAGAGTGATAGCTTAGATGTAGCCTACACAGCCTTAGGCTATATGTTTTACCGGCTTTAGACTGCAGTGCCTTTCATTTCATAATTATGTAAGCTTTCCTTACTCTTTACTCTTACCATGACAGAGATGCATCCGAAAATGTTGTGCTTATTGCCAGGCTATACGATACTAGGATTATCACTATGTTTAGCACCATTTCAGCGTCAATTTCCACCAATTTCACCTACGATTTAATCAATCAGGAAATTGGCACTTATAACAGTATAAGTATACATTTAGCAATTTTACGCTCATTGTAATCTCTGTATAGTATTCTACAAAACATTAACCTGCCAGGCTGCCAGTAATTAAATATAAAAGATGTGCTGTCTGCGAAATCTGATGAATTGGATGAGATGGATCATATGTGTTGGGCCATATTACTTTAGATATTCTCATTTCGGTATTCGACCCTTGTAGCATTTCAAATGATTATATTCACTATGTTTGACAGAGAAACAGACAGAGGGTTGGATGGAGAGAGAGGGAGTCTGAGCTGACCTTACCATGATAATCTAATCCCTGTCGAGAGTGCTTTTTTTAGAGAGCAAGTTAATGCCACCAGATTATACTCCAGTGTCTCCCACACCGACCAATCGAGGCTGTAGAGATGGAGAGGGAGAGGTCTGTGCTGCACTGTCAGGCCCACCAGGAAAATACAGGAAACACCGCCTCATATACACAACATTCTGGAATTACTCAAAATCGGGCTTTAAACTCACCTAGGGGAGCTATATATGTGTGTGTGTCTGTGTGCATTTTCGTGCATTTTCTTCATTCCCTCAATCTCCATGCTCAAGATCCCTCCCTGGTTTACCTCCAGCACATTTCAGTGGTGTAGCAGGCCTGGAATGTTAAAAGGCAGCTCATTGAG